>NC_135573.1:45025000-45077500 GCF_965152235.1 Eretmochelys imbricata | reverse complement strand
ATGCATGCACTGTCCTTTTTTTTTTTAAAGTATGATATCTTGTTTATTTTATTTATTTATTTTTTTATAAAAACGTCCCTATTAGTGAATTTTGGAAAAAAAAAAAAAAAAGAAAAAAGAAAAACGAAAAAAGAAAAAATCCACCACTACTCTATGCTACAGATAAACTTGGTGAAATGGCTCTAGCATATTTAAAAAGAGTTTGCCCAAAAAAAAGCATGCCTAGGGAGTCATTGTGACAGTGCAAAATACATTTATGTACATCCCTCTTACAAAAACACCAATATGTTAGCATTCCGTGAAGCATGCTAGTTTTCAGAAAAAAAAATTTCTATAACAGAGTGAAATAGCAGCTCCGATAGATAGCGTTTTTTTTCTTCAGGACAAATAAAAAAAAGGTGGGTTTTTTTTTTGTTTTAACTACTCGAGAAATATCACTAGTACATACAGATATAAAAGCAGCATAGAAAGATACAGGTTTCTCACCATCTAGGAATAAAGAAGACTAAATGTGAGCATGGTTAAACTACAATGCATTTTCACATTTGTCCAACACATTTACAAGAAAAACACCATTGGGAAACCTCACAGGACAGAAGTGTTTTAACACCAAGAGAACTACTATTTTTTTTTCTTTTTTTTTTCCCTTTTTTCTTTTAATTAAAAATCCAAACAGGACGGGGTGGAAAGAATTTGGAAAGGGGCTGGAGCTGAAGCCACCATCTTGTTATTATTAATAATCATAATTTTCAATATAAAATGAATGAGCTGGAATAGACCCGATTGTCATACTTTGTGGAACCTTGCAAAAAAGTGAAGAAATGTTGAAGCATTTAGTTGGGGCAGCTGGCTGATGTCAAAGCTGCCAGGATGCTAATTAACTGCAGGCTGTGTCCCTTATTTCTGTATTTAAAAGAAAAAAAAAGAGCCTTTTGTATTATGGCAATTTTTTCTTTGCTGCTGTAGTCCTACATCCGACTGCAAATCATCTTTCATTTTTCATTCTGTTGACCTGGATATTATTTTATTTCTTTCAGAAACAGGAAAAAAAAAAGAACATCTGTGTCTCCTTCCAATCTGCTGCACATCTGCGCATATTGGTGCGGGTCTTCAAAGTTCAGTCACTAACCCATGGACGCCATTCGTCTTCTTGTTAAAATGTCTACTGCTGTATCCAATGCTCATGCCCTTGAGGGTATTTTTTTCCTCTCTCTCTTTTTTTTTTAATTTCCATTATTATTATAAAGAACATTGTGACTTTCAATATTAGCATTTTTGCTTTCAACAGCAATTAGCAATCTCTTGGTTTGCTGTTTGGTAAAGCATCTGTTAATGAGGTCATCTAGTTTAAAATCCCAGCTACTGGAAAATAACAGGGAGGAGGTCAAATCTATCATTTTGTGTTATATTCTCTGCTCTCTTTTCAGTTTTCTAAAGAAAAGATATCTTTGTTATCCATAATAAGTCATTATGACCCGTTACTGGCCTTCTGTATTTTACTACTACCTCAAGATACAGTAAGTTCTTTCTTACTGATGTACTGAAATATGATAGTTCAGTTAAAATCTTTGAGCATCTGAGGATGAGGAATTGGTTTTGTTTTCTGTTTTGTTTTTGTTTCAAACAGTTTTGAGTTCAGTTTTAACGAGGAGTCGTTTCTATGGTGGATGGAGTCCCAGGGGTGCTTGACCTAGGAGTGGCTGCTGGTGGTGTGTCAATGGGGCTCCCTGCCCCACTGTTGGGTGTCACGGAGGAGCTGACTGCTGGTGTCTCTCCTTGCTGCTGGGCTTGGAGGGTCTGCCCACAGATGTGGTGATGCTTCTCCCAGTCCTTGTGCTGGCAAAATGAGCCACAGTATCGCGCCGTGTTGCAACCGCTGCAGGTTTCACTAGCTTTACGGCCACAGTTCCAGCAGCTCTAGAAGAGGAAGAAGGGGACAACAGAACGTTAATAATTTTGTCCTGAATTTTGTACCAAACACATTAAACACAATCCATATAATTAATAGAAACTGCTAGTTAAACATTGGCCTAATTAAGGACTACTAGCCTAGCGGTTAATACATAAATACTTCAGATACCTTGGGGTAGATTCAGCCGTGCGGTAACTCCACTGACTTTGGCAGAATTACTCCAGGGATTTTGGCCTTGAGAAATTAGGGCAGACACTAAAAAGGGAATCACTGCTCCAGATGTCAGCTTGTGGCACACAAGCTTCAGGTTTACTTTTGTGTTTATTTAGTCTAACAAATCACTTGAGATTTTCAGCTCTCATCTCTATGCTGATTAGCTGTAAGTGCCCTAAAATTTCACAATGATTTCTCTACTGGATTTATTTTTTAAAAAAAATTCCCCAAAAGAGGGGAAATCAAGTTATTAAAAATGTGAGGGAAGAATATACATCACAGGTAAAACCCCAATCCAGCAAAGACTTAGGCTATGTATATGTATGTGTACAGCACACAACTACCAGCAGTGGGTAGGTTATGTGTAGCTTCAAACCACAGTGAAAAGCTGGCTGCATCCACACTGCTATGTGTAGCAATATGCAACCATGAAAGGCTCTGCCCAGAGGGAGGCAGTGGGGAGCTACCAGAGCCGTTCTCCGCTGCCTCCCGCCATGCCAGAGCCTTTCCCCACTGCCAGAGTCTTTCCCTGTGGAGGGGAAAGACCCCAGCAGCAGGGAGGCAATGGAACAATACACTGCTAAAAACAGCAGTGTCGGCAAGGGAGGCATTGCTTGGGGAAGTAGAGCCCTGTGCATATGCCCAGGGTTCTGGTGTCTCTCTCTGCTACTTGTCTAAGCAGTGCCTCACCATCTATGCTGCTATGTATACTCATGCTTGTGGTGTGTGCAGTGTATGTAAATCTACCTGCCGCTGTAAGGTGTGTGCAGTGTAGACGCACATGCTTAACTATGAGCAAGTGAGTAGTCCCCCTGGACTCAAATTGGCCCACTCACTGCCCCAAGTTAAGGGCATGCCTAAATCTCTGCACAGTGCCTAAGAGGCTGTCACACAGTAGCCCGCAACAGGCCAAAGGACAAAAACCTTACTAGTTCCCATCAATTGAGTCAATGGAATTTTTGCCTGGGAAGGACTTCACAATTTGCCCCACTATACAGAACATCACAGCAGCCTGATAGACACAGAGTTTCCTAGCCTCTTATTGTACATCAAGAAAGCAAGACTATACATTTTAAAAATTCCCTCACTTTTCAAATGTGATTGAAAAATATCTCTTTATCAGGAATAAAACTGGACAGAACCACATCCATGAACTCCCCGCTCCGAGTCCTACCCAAAGAGTAGCAACCACAGAATATGCCGTTCACTTCCCTACCGTCCCTCGCAATGCCAGCTGGATGCTGGAGCACATCCAACCTACAAGTGATATTCCTAAACTACATAAAAAAAAATCCCAATTACAGAACAGAACAAAGACTTAAATCCAAAACAATATTTTAAGGAAATTAAACATTTAATTGGAGTCAAGTGGCTTCTTTAGAAAATATCCTGATGTTAGTTCTATCCTTTTTTTTGGCGCAGGAATATTCTAGCAGATGCAAGAAGAGTAACTGTCTAATACTCACTGACTCCTTCAGATTGAAATCAGATGTACATGGCATTCTCAATTCAAACTGATTAAACACACAGACTAAACGAGGTAATTACAAATACATGTGCTGGGGACTCTTTTTTTTAATTTGTAAAATTGTTCACATCTTTTAAAACACTTTTTTAAAAAGGTGGAATTACAAACTCACAGAAACAGATGTTTTTGGTAGTTAAACTGTTGGAAATTCAGATTCCGTGTCTGACATCACCTGGTTTTGATTCAGTGTTCATGATCTCAGGTTAATTCTCCTTAGACTCAGTCCAGTTCTGGAGCAGTATGACCACATTACCGCCATTCGGACTGGATAACTTCACTATATTTTTAAATGCATTTTAACTTTTTTTTTTAAAAACAAGCACACTTTTTTGTCACCACAATGAAAAGCAACTCCAATACAAATGATTTTTGTAATTGTGTGCACAGGAATAAGATGCGTACAATTCTATCTGGAACGTGCTTGCACAGAGTTACTGCTGAACTGGCAATAATCAGCCTTGTTTGGTTATACTGATTTTTAGAATTGCAGAACTGACTATTCTTGTTCATTCCCTATCCAAAAAAGGGTCCTGATCATTCATGGGAAGACCCTTTAGCCCACATGCAGTACCACTGAAATCAGCAGGGCTCTCTACAGGTGCACAAGTCCCTTTGTGCAGGTTTGATTGCAGTACTGGGTAGATTCATTGTAAAATGTTTTGATGCTGGAAAATATAGCCTCTATCTAGTCAAGTTTCTATTCAACAAATAAAAGCCAAGTTTCTAAAAATCCTCTTTTTTGTTTTGAACTTGATGTGCTAGATTCTACCTGAGCAGAAGTGCTTGTCCAGTGCTCAATTTGTGCCAGGGCTTGCCAGGGCTCACCTCTAGGCTTGGCAGTTCATAGCCCTGGCACCTCTGGGCTTGCTGCATCAGTTATGAACATTAAAAAATTGCTTGAGTCCCATCACCTCTTTCATTACAAATTAAGCACTGTGCTTGTCTAAGTCTGCATAGCAGGATGTTACAAACTCTCAAGCTGGAGCCACAACGTCATGATGCAACCAGCTGTCCCAAAATGCATTTTTGTGATAGAAAACAAAGTCACTTACATCTTACGAGTATTTTTTTGAACTGGCTATTTTATTAATTAAATCATCTGAAGTCTCTACAATGCTTTGAACATGTAAAATGCTATATGGGTGCTAGATTTTATTAAAATTCTTAGTCACTCACAGCTCTAAATCAATGCTTTATAAGATATTACCTCATGTGTCCCTACATTGTCTGGTACGTGCTTTTGTCCACTGCATTTATCAGTTACAATTCAACAGGACTTTACAGCTTTAGACTAATTGTGAGAATAAATGCACATAAAATTCATTTTAAAATTCTTGCACCTGTTTATGTACCAAATTATTATATTTAAAAGTACTAAAGAATAGTCCTTCTGTGTAAATTGGCAACAAGTGTGCATTCATGAGGATACTTACTTGCATTGCCATATTAGCTGTGTTTTGTAGCATACAATCCACTGGTCCCACAAGGACTTCTTTTACAGAATAGTACAGACCTCACCATTGTTATCTGGGAATACACATCAAGGAACCAGTACTATGTCATGCTACAATCCATATGGTAACATAATGTGTCTACATGAAATTGAGCAAAGTTTCTGTATTTAAATGAAGCAAACAACGCAGCTATGGATTTTTAATGTGATTTCATCTTTTATACAACCCCTAAAATACTGGCCTAATGTACTGCAACACCAGTTCTTGTTTTGTACTGAGTTCCAGATGTATCCTAATACTGTAAGGACAGGATCATAGAGACCTTAGACTCCTTGTGCACTAGTTAGGCTATACATAAGCCAGATTTTCAGCCTATGTAACTCAATTTAGCTTCATTGTCTCCAAGGATGTATTGACTTAATGGAGTTTGGCTGAATGAGGAACTGGCCTTGAATCTAACCCACAGGTCCCATTTTCATCTTCCAGAATCACATTCACTACATCAGGGTCGTCCCTAGACATTTTGGTGCCCTACGCAGCCTCCCTGAAAAGGGAAGGGCTGGCCCCAGGCCTCTGCGAGGGGGCAGGAGCAGGCAGGGGGGCGGGGAAACCGCCCCCAAGCACGAGCCGACAGTGGAGAGGGCTGGGGCCAGGTCGCTCCACTTCCTGCTGCCCGGTGATTGCAGGGTGGGCCCGACCCCGCACTCACGGGGCAGCGGGAAGTGGAGTGACCCAGTCCCAGCCCACTCCACTCTGCTCCCTGGCTCCCAGCCTTGGGACTTGGGAGGCAGGGGGGAACCGCCCCCTAGCACTCACCAGTGGTGCGGCTGGGAGCCGGTGGAGCGGAGCGGACTGGGGCCGAGTAGCTCCACTTCCCATCGCCCGGTAAATGCAGGGTGCGTCCGATCCCTGCAGCAGTCCCCTGGGATGTAGCTCAGGGGAAGGGGGGGAGTGGGGTGGGGCTGGGGAAGAGCAGGGGTGGGAAGAGGCAGGACAGGGGCGGAGGCTTTGGGGAAGAGGGGGAGCAGGGGCGGGGGGCAGCATTCTGAGCCGGCCAGGTGATTGGTCTGGCCGCTGGAACAGCACGCAGCTGTGTAGGGCACCAGGAAATTTGGGGCAGTTTGGTGCCCCAAATTTCCTGGTGCCCTACGCAGCTGCATAGTTTGCGTATGGGTAAGGACAGCCCTGCACTACATCTCCCGCAACTCACAAAGTGAAACCATTGTCATTCAGAAAGTCTTGGACCAAAGCTTATCCTCTTCCTGGTTCCGATATACTTTATTTTCAAGATTTCTCAGGTTCAAACAGCTTTCATAAAAAGAAGGTACAAGCAATATTATAGGTTGTGACTGCAGCTCATGTGGACATCCATAAGCTACCTTTAATATAATTAGCTTGAGTATTGGAGCAGTGAAACTTCTGCAGAAGCTCACCTGAAACCCTGGGCAATTACTCACATGGCTAGTTCACACTGAAGCAGCTTCAGTGCTACTAATACCTGAGCTAGCTATATTAAAGCTAGCTTGGGTATGTCTCCACAAGTTGTGTTACACCCAGTGTATCCATAGTTGCACTGGCATTCATTGTCTTCAGGGGCTCGGTGCATCATCTCTTATTTCTGTAGTGCATAGCTCTAGTAGTGCTCACATAGACAGAACCCTTTTGGATTGAAGTTTGGATGACAGCAATCTTTCTGGCGAGCAAAAGAACTAGTTTGACGTTGCAATGACTCAAAACATTCAACTGCCTATTGAAGATATCAAGCAGGAAAATGAGTCATTACTTAGTTTATAGTCCCAGTTGTCCATCCTGTGCAATTCTAGTTTTCCATGAAGTTCAGTGAGCTATTCCAATGCAGGAATGTGTCAACTTTCTCTCCCACAAATGTTTGCAGAACCCATCAGACTTCCTACTTTTGCTGTTCCATTAGCCCATGTCTTACAGACAAACAATTGTTCCATCACTGTTTAAAATTTGTGAGGATTCCTACTCTCCAAAATCCTTGGCAGAGCATTACTTCAACAGGTACATGCAGCTAATAACTCTGAATTTTTTTTTGTCCTCATCAACAAATGCTCCTCCGGGATCTCCATCTTGGAGAGCTCTAACACTGAGGCTGAATGTTTGCTAACACATTGCGTTTGGCAAGCCATTTTGCCCTACACTCTTGCCATCACTAGCCATCTTTTAGAAATATTTTCTGTTATTATAGTATTTGCTTTGCTCTTCTACTTCCTGTTGAGACTCAGAAGGGAGCTGGCTCAAAAAAAAAGTATCTTAAGATGTTAAAAGGCGATCTACTTTGAAATGTCTAAATATGGTGCCATACTGTTCAGAGTCACCTTTAACAAAGTTTCTGACGTTCTCCACTTTCCTACGAAAGGCAAGTAATACTGTAGTGTTAATCCTAGTTATGTTAAGAACCCAGATTTCCTGATGTTTCCTGGAGGGAGTAAGAATAGTGCACCTACTGGAGAGTACTGGGAACCCTAACTGCTTGCACTAAAAGTTAATCAATAAAGAGAAAAAAAGAATACACGTGGGTTACTGATTGCACAGTTGTGTTAAAAAAGGCCACAAGCCAGTCCAGCCAAGCAATAAAGGATGTGTACAAATACACTGACGTGTAATTTATTCAGCACCTATCATCATGGGGGATGCTTTTCAACAGTGCCAGCGTGACCAAGCAATACAAGTCCTATTGATTTTTAATGGGACCTAGGCACTTTTGAAAAGTCCACCCAAGTCCCATTGAAAGTCTATGTGATTTGTGCTCCTAACTCACATAGCCACGATAGGCAGGGATTTTAAAAGTGCCAAAATACACCATACGGTGACCAGATGTCCCGATTTTATAGGGACAGTCCTATAAAATCTTTTTGGGTCTTTTTCTTATCTAGGCTCCTATTTCCCCACACCCACTGTCCTGATTTTTCACATTTTGCTGTCTGGTCACCCTAATACACCACCACATGCAAAGCTGTCTCCAAGCTGCAGAAGTCTGGGATTAAGTAACAGGTGATAGCTAAATACTCAGGGTTTACCCAAGCCATTGATGTTTTATTGTTTAGAAATCCAAGTTGTGACCACCACAAATAAAATATGTTAGCATGTAAATTTGTTTAGTGTGCAACAGGCATAGAAATCAGGCTGGTGTACATTACCTTTTATGGTTCAAACATGAGTGTGAGTTGTCAAGTTACATGACACAATCCTGACCAGTCAGCATAGACCAGGCCCCTTTGTGTTCACAAGCATGTCATAGAATATCAGGCTTGGAAGGGACCTCAGGAGGTCATTTAGTCCAACCCCCTGCTCAAAGCAGGACCAATCCCCAATTTTTGCCCCAGATCCCTAAATGGCCCCCTCAAGGATTGAACTCACAACCCTGGGTTTAGCAGGCCAGTGCTCAAACCACTGAGTTATCTCTCTCCCCTTATATGTCATATAAGTGTAATATTCAGACACACCATAGAACTCGATAATGTAAACAAGCATTAACTCTACACAATCCTTCAAAGCAGTGTTGGACCAGTTACACATTTTGTTTTATCTAAGCAGCTGTCTGAACAAAGAAAGCATCTGTGTCAACTGGAGTGAACTATCATATCCATGTTTTTTCCCCTTCAGAGTGGTGAAGAACACCACGAGTGTTAGATTTTTCAGTGGCATTTTATATTGGAGCAGAGACAGATGTTTTAATTTTTTCAATAATCTGGCCAGTAAGTTTACTATGTCTCTTTGCTAAGCTGTTCACCCTTACTATTAAAACTGATTTGCACAACGGTATGTTACAGCCAAAGCAAGCACAGCAGTCATTAAGGAGTAGCTGCTCACATATGTTTTGGTTCTTAGCCAAATCAGCTACTGATGAACGGATCATCCTTTGCCTAGTTTCCTTTTCTGTAATTGTAAGGAAGTAGTAAAGAAATAATTTGTGGTTCTGAAATAGTCATGCTGACAGGTAGGCCTGCTTCTGTCTTTTTGCTTTTAAACATACTATCCCTAAGAGGCTGTGGTGTACTTCTAGCCCAGGATCTGTATAATTCCTTGGAATTCTCCCCATAAAAAAAACAACAGATGAGTGCAAGCCAATCTCAAGGTTTATGGAGATCTTCCATTTTAAATACAATATAGGCACTGAAGTAATGGCATTACTCAATAAATAAGAACAATTCAAATTAAAGCAAAAAGTGCCATCTGACAGGGAATCCGGTCAGTGGAGAAATAAAAAGGAAATACTACAATGCTGTGTGTCTCACATTTCTCAAAATATTGTGGGCCACTTCTTAAAACTGAGATCTTCTCCTACATCGCACTCCCTCCTCAAACCCTAGTCAGCACTTTCCACAGTGTTTGGTTTCACATGACTAGATCATTCATACTGGACCAGCATTAATGAGAGTACATGACAATAAGCTCACTTTAATGAGATGGGTGGTCCTGACTGGTTACTTCCTCCACATTGTATCTTTGCTGCTTATTACTTCTTCCTCATTGTTGAGGAACTTAACTTTTACTACTGAATCTCCTCTCACTGCCTGCAACTCCCATTGCTTTACTCTCCTCACCTCATTGTTCAGCTTGATTCTATTCTCTTGCAAAACAGTAGTTTTTCTTGTTTGATTGGTCAAAAAAGCCTCTGGAAACCCTAACAAAGTCCTGGGATGATTATGACATGCAGTAAAGCCTCAGAGATACCTAACACCAGAGTTACGGACTGGCCAGTCAACAAATGTGAAACTGGAAGTAACCAATCAGGCAGCAGCAGAGAGAAAACAAAACAACAACAACAACAAAAACCCCAAATACTGTACTGTGCCACGATCTTAAAGGTAGGCACATCTGGGCTGACTGTCCCCCTCCCCCCATCTTCACCCCCTCCTCCACGCGTGGGGCAGCCACTTACATCTAGGAGTGAAGACGCTGGGGCTGCCAGCCCAAGGCAGCTGGCAGAGCAGGAGCAGTGCTGGGGTCTGTTTTCCCCACATACCCTGGGCCGGAAGGGGGACAAGGTTGCACTCCGACCCAGGGAAAGAAGCTGTCTGCAAGGAAGCTGCCCACACTGAGGAGTTTCAGAGTAGCAGTTGTGTTAGTCTGTATTCGCAAAAAGAAAAGGAGGACTTGTGGCACCTTAGAGACTAACCAATTTATTTGAGCATAAGCTTTCGTGAGCTACAGCTCACTTCATCGGATGCATTCAGTGGAAAATACACTGGGAAGATTTATATACATAGAGACCATGAAACAATGGGTGTTACCATACACACGGTAACGAGAGTGATCACTTAAGGTGAGATATTACCAGCAGGAGAGCGGGGGGCAGAGGGAGGGGGCGCAGAACCTTTTGTAGTGATAATCAAGGTGGGCTATTTCCAGCAGTTGACAAGAGCGTCTGAGTAACACTGGGGAGTGGGGGTGGGGAATAAACATGGGGAAATAGTTTTACTTTGTGTAATGACCCATCCACTCCCAGTCTCTATTCAAGACTAAGTTAATTGTATCCAGTTTGCAAATTAATTCCAATTCAGCAGTCTCTCGTTGGAGCCTGTTTTTGAAGTTTTTTTGTTGAAGAATTGCAACTTTTAGGTCTGTAATCGATTGACCAAAGAGATTGAAGTGTTCTCCAACTGGTTTTTGAATGTTATAATTCTTGACGTCTGATTTGTGTCCATTTATTCTTTTACGTAGTGACTGTCCAGTTTGACCAATGTACATGGCAGAGGGGCATTGCTGGCACACGATGGCATATATCACATTGGTAGATGTGCAGCTGAACGAGCCTCTGATAGTGTGGATGATGTGATTAGGCCCTATGATGGTGTCCCCTGAATAGATATGTGGACACAGTTGGCAACGGGCTTTGTTGCAAGGATAGGTTCCTGGGTTAGTGGTTCTGTTGTGTGGTGTTTGGTTGCTGGTGAGTATTTGCTTCAGGTTGAGGAGCTGTCTGTAAGCAAGGACTGGCCTGTCTCCCAAGATCTGTGAGAGTGATGGGTTGTCCTTCAGGATAGGTTGTAGATCCCTGATGATGCGTTGGAGAGGTTTTAGTTGGGGGCTGAAGGTGATGGCTAGTGACGTTCTGTTTTCTTTGTTGGGCCTGTCCTGTAGTAGGTGACTTCTGGGTACTCTCCTGGCTCTGTCAGTCTGTTTCTCCACTTCAGCAGGTAGGTATTGTAGTTGTAAGAATGCTTGATAGAGATCTTGTAGGTGTTTGTCTCTGTCTGAGGGGTTGGAGCAAATGCGGTTGTATCGTAGAGCTTGGCTGTAGACAATGGATCATGTGGTGTGGTCCGGATAAGAGCTGAAGGCATGTAGGTAGGAATAGCGGTCAGTAGGTTTCCAGTATAGGGTGGTGTTTATGTGACCATCGTTTATTAGCACCATAGTATTCAGGGTCTCTTGTGTGGACTGGTTCAGGCTGAGGTTGATGGTGGGATGGAAATTGTTGAAATCATGGTGGAATTCCTCAAGGGCTTCTTTTCCATGTGTCTGGATGATGAAAATGTCATCAATGTAGCGCAAGTAGAGTAGGGACATTAGGGGACGAGAGCTAAGGAAGCGTTGTGCTAAGTCAGCCATAAAAATGTTGACATACTGTGGGGCCATGCGGGTACCCATAGCAGTGCCGCTGATTTGAAGGTATACATTGTCCCCAAATATGAAATAGTTATGGGTGAGGACAAAGTCACACAATTCAGCCACCAGGTTTGCCATGACATTATCGGGGATACTGTTTCTGATGGCTTGTAGTCCATCTTTGTGTGGAATGTTGGTGTAGAGGGCTTCTACATCCATAGTGGCCAGGATGGTGTTTTCAGGAAGATCACCAATGGACTGTAGTTTCCTCAGGAAGTCAGTGGTGTCTTGAAGATAGCTGGGAGTGCTGGTAGCGTCAGCTGCTGGAACTGGAGCCTGAACTACACTTTGTTCAGAGTTAATGAACATTTCAGAGTTACGGACAACCTCCATTCCCGAGGTGTCTGTAACTCTGAGGTTCTGCTGTATATAGAAAAAGCTATGCCGGGGTAGTTTGCTCCAAGACTTAATACAAATGTTAAAGGTTGTAAAATCAAACACTCAAAAGTTAGGAAATGCCAGTAAGAGACACGGGTCATGAGATCAAATAATGTATGATCATGTAATGAAAGACTATCATATTGCATATGCTCTCGGGAACCACAGGTTGTATGAGCAACCTTAAATCTGGCATACCCTAACTTTTGGGATTTTTACTTAACAGTCTGAATGTTCTTAGCAAACTGAAAAACCAAATTCCATTGTGTGAAATCATATTGACTCCATTCCCCCCACAACTGGGTCATCAGCAGCATTGGAACCCAGGCAATTGTATCTACAGTGTTGACCTGGCATAGTTTAGTAGCAGGAGTAAGATGTTATCCTTTGTGTGGATCAGGCACCAGAGAGGGATGTGAACCAGACTTTGTTCAGTGACTTGCACAACTATGTGTTTGACAGCGGAGGAATGTAGGGAATCAGGAACTTTAGGTCCTATGCTCTATTCCTGGCTCAGGAAGAGAATGTGCCCAAGTGGTTACAGAGAGCACAGTCAGGTGTGTACATTTTACCATTAAGCATTCCTACCGCAGTAGCACCATGTGGCCTCAACCATTGTGCCAGACAATATATAAATGCATTGTAAGTAACAAGCCCTTTCTGAAGAAAAGGTGGCTGAGTAGATACAACGTGTGGCTGCCAGCTTAGAAATCTGAGGTCAAATCCTAACTCCACTCCAGTGGTGTACAGGGACCAAAGGAGTGCAGCTGCCATTGGGAGAATTTTTCCCAGTCATGGGTAGAGTACAGCTGATTAATGCGGCCCTACACTGATGTCACCCGCAGTCTTATAAATAGGGTCATGCCAGGGGCAGAATGGGGAGTGGTCAGAGATGTCTGCATTCCAGACTGGTGAAGCCGATGAGCAGCTGAGTAAGTCTACTGTAAACTGGACTAATGTAGGCTGAGGGCTTCATCACCCCTTGAGCAGCCTAGAACCAGGAAGGTGCAAAGATGGGTTAAAGCCACTTTTGTCCACTCCATTCCTGGGCTGCTCCTTTTGAGTGGCACCTCTGGGCACAGAAAAGAAATTGGCCCCGAGTTTGATTCCCAGTTCTACCAGAAGTGACCTTTTATAACTCTCAGTTACCCCATCTATACAAAGCTGGGAAATTATAGCTGCCGGTGTCTTGAACTAGGGGCACTGAGGCCTTGCTCAATTAAAAATAGAGCCCTGCAAATCCGTGGATATCCGCATCCACGGATGCAGATATCCGTGGACCATTTTTGTGGCTCACAGCTTGGATGCAGATACAAATTTTGTACCCAAGCAGGACTCTGCAGCACACACTCACCCAAATGGAGTGGCTGTCACACAGCCCTCAGGCTCCAGCTCGTCTCTCTGAATCACACCGCAGCAGCAATATCCCGCTGGGTATTCTGGGAGTTATAGTCCCCAGTTTGCTCTGACAGAGGATGAAAACTACAGCTCCCAGAAGGGAGTGCGACCATGTGCTCCTGCCCAGCGAGCAAAGCGCCAATTTAAAGAGGTGCGGTTGTAATTTAAACTAGCGGGTGGCAACAGCAGACACGGCGAGGAGAATAGTTGCATATATTAAAGCTGCTACACCTGCATAGGGGTATCGAAGTCCCCGACTGGGAGGGCGGCACTGCACATGAGGGCCCAGGATTTTAGCCTCCCTTCCTGGAGTGGGGAAGGAGGTATGGCGGAGATAGAGTGGGTGGGTGGTAGGGCAGGAGGTCTCTGGGGAGAAGTGGAGGACGGTTGAGGGTTGGGGGCTTGGCACAGCCTTGCACCACTGGTGCATGGTGACCTGTGGAGCTGTTAGTAGAGACCTGCAAATCCACGGATATCTGCTTTATGTCCATGAATATCCATCCACATTCAAGGATTGCGAATATCCACGGATAATTTTTGTGGATTGTGGATCAGATGCAAATTTTGTATCCATGCAGGGCTCTAATTATAAGGGCTGTGAAGTACACAGAATTAACACCAGTTCACCACCAGCTAGTGGAAAGAGCTGTGATTAGAATTTAGTCTCCTCATGGTGTTCACCTTGCCTTCCTGTATGTCTAAAGGGTGGGAGCAACAACAACCTGCTGTCTAGAGATCTGTCCCTAGGAGCATGCTCAGTGCAGTTGGCACACAAGGAATTGTGTCTGGCTGAAGCATGTACAGTACACATGTAATTTTAGAGATTTTAGCAACATGTCTCTATCAAGTTCTACTGAACATAAAGATATAATCTTCAGTAGATTTCTATCTGGTCCAAAACAGAATGGAGTCTCACAGAGAGATCAAAAGATTCCTCTCTGACCCCAGAGCAAATTTCAAGTTTTTTCTTTGAACCCTAAAGGATCTAAATCTTTTCCAAAAAGGAAAAAAAATTGTAAACATGTTTCAACATGGGCAAAACTACCTATTTTCCACTAACCTCATTCTTGGAAATGGCTGAACCATTTTTACATCACCTTAAAAAAAAACATTCCAACAAGAGTAAATTTGACCCCAAATGGCTACAGTTTGATAAATTACAAGCAACTGAAAACAGAGGCTTATAATGGACAGTGCTAGACTACGTAAACTATAAGATAGGTATGGTTCCCATACACCATTGCAGTAGGGTTAGGATTTGGCCTCAGATCTCTAATCTGGCAGACACAAATTTCGTCCACTTAGTCACCCTGTCTCCAAAAAGGGACCGTTACTTAGAATGCATTGCCTGAGTGAAGACTGCAGGACCAGGCCACTAGCTTTGTTTTTCAAATAGATTTTTAAAATCTGGTCTGATCTTGCCAGTTGACTGGAGATGGGATGAATTTAGAGGCCTGCAAATAATGTTTATTCACAGGCTCCGGGGTAGAATGGATATACTTTTTATCCACATCCCTTTGGAACCAGGCTAAAGGAAAACTTTTAAAATTTATATTTCTAGGAAATTAACATCCCAGTAAACAATAGCTCTGGAAATGAAACTATAATGTTAGATAGAGATGGCTGATCCTATGTTGCCACTGCCAGAAGTGCTACCATTCAGGAATGCAGGAGAATTTGCACAAAAATGCCCAGTGTGAATTCCTTTGGATGCACACTTCTTTGGAGGAGAATGGTCTGCGTATATTGGCAGACAACAGGTGTTACATTGATCACTAAACAGATTAACTTTACAATTTCCTCTTAGGCATTTACCTTTGGAATTTCAGCTTTCATAATAGGAATCATTCGTATTTACACATGAAAATGATAGCAGTTTAATGATCATAGCTGTCAGACAATATGTCAGACAAATACCCTTTATGCGAATATACGAGGGGGAAAATGCCCCTGAATATCTTAGCTACAAAATGCCAATAATTTGAATTTATGTCTCATTTAATTCTGCAATGGAATAGTTAGTACTTAAAGACTGCCTACACTTCCCTTAGTCTCTCTTTTCCTGAGAAACTTTCAGATGCTGAAAATTAATTCCTTTTGTCTTCTTGTTATTCATCTGTTACATATTATGGACAAACTCTGGGCATCCAATGCTCCCACAATGGTCTTTCATCTCCAGAGAAGTCTGGTATGAATTAAATTCTTATGCTCCCTCAAATTATGGCTATGTATTGCAGCATGCCACTGATTTATCAGCTTGTGATTTTTTCCAGTTCTTTCAGCATGGTGCAACTACCTAATCTGAATCTCTTCAACCTAAATCATTTTTCTTGATTACTAGCAAATGCAGTAATTAAAATGCTTTTGCAATAGTGTACATGAATAAACATTCATATATAATGCGATACAACACACCTAATAGTTTGCCAATTCCCTGTGATATAGAACTTGTATAAAAACATGCTTTTCTACATTTTTTTTAACATCTCCCAATCAGACCAATAGTTTATGAGAGCAATGTTCTCTGGTTACCATACTTTATTTTGAAATGGCTGTTAAAGTGGCTTTCACAAATTTAGCAACAGTTTATAAGGGCATTTTTAATCATGAGTTTCCTTTCCACATGATGTTAATGTTTCTTTCTTCTCTAAATGACATAGGATTTCATTGTATCCAAAACACTTCAGCACTGCAATAAGTCTATTGTTCTTTCAATCTTGACTTCCTGCTATATATGCTGCCATATGTCCCATACCACAAGAATTCAAAGCTTCCACTATCATGTTCAAGTCTGAATTGAGGTTTACCATGCTCATTCCTATTTTACTCTGTCGCTCTTTCATTCTATTTTTTTCTTGCCAGATGCTGTTTGTCCCGCCCTTCAGCTCACACATAATCTCTGTAGCTGAAATAATAAATTCTAATCAAGGAAACATTCTTGTAACTCTGCATACACATCTTTTTCTTCCAGGAATCTAGTTCTGTGCTGATCATGTCTACACAAACTCCCTCCCTTTGCAAAAAAAAACCCCAACAAACAAACAAACAAAAAGCGTAAATAAATGTCACTTATTTTGGGGACATTAGAATTTCATTATTTATCATTGGTTTCAGAGTAGCAGCCCTGTTAGTCTGTATTCACAAAAAGAAAAGGAGTACTAGTGGCACCTTAGAGACTAACAAATTTATTTGAGCATAAACTTTCGTGAGCTACAGCTCACTTCATCGGATGCATTCAGTGGATGTTGCTGTAGCTCATGAAAGCTTATACTCAAATAAATTTGTTACTCTCTAAGGTGCCACAAGTACTCCTTGTCTTTTTATTATTTATCATTGTTCATTGAATGTTATTTCAACCACCAATTTTAAGTAGATTGTGTTAAAGTATTTTAATTTTACCCTTAAAGTAAATGGAAAATATACAGACTATATTCCCATCACTGCATTATTCTTATAGTCTCATTCTCCTGCCCCCAATCAGTTTAAAGCCATTTCAGACTTTTCTTCTGAAGCAATTGCTGGCCACGGTTGGCAGACAGGATACTGGGCTAGATGAACCTTGGTTCTGATCCAGTATGGTCATTCTTATGTTCTTAGACAAAGATAAACAAAAAAAAAACAAAAAATGAAAAAAAATTGAGTATTAATTCTTTATTGCAGGAAGCTGGGTGGGTTCAAACTCTGACAACGAGGCTCCGCTTTGGTATATTTTGGAGTAAACTTTGAGATGACTCCCCTCCTACCAGGGCCGGCTCTAGTTGTTTTGCCGCCCCAAGCAAAAAATTTGCCGCCCCAAGCTCCGAGAGTGCAAAAAAAAAAAAAAAAAGGCTGGCTGGGATGCCACCCCTGGAATTGTGCCGCCCCAAGCACGGGCTTGCTTTGCTGGTGCCTACAGCCGGTGCTGCCTCCTACGGAACTCCTTACCTCACTTGAATCTTCCTGTTGATTGATAACAGCTAATGCATCCTCTGCAGCCTGTCGCTTGGCTTCTGCAACAGTGCGCTCCATTTTAGCTCTCTCTGTAGTGATCATGTCGTGGGCTTTCCGTTCTGCCTCTGACACTGCCTTTTGCAACTCTGTCATCGCCTGACGTTTTACTTCATTGACTGCTTCCTCTACAAACAAGGCAAGAAGTCTTCATCAGCACAATAGGTTTGGTACAGGACTGTTTGATTAGAGGGAACAATGCACGAAGGAAGCATATATCCTGCTAATAGCATGCCTCATCACTTCCTGAAGTAGGATAAGGATGAAACTGAGTCCCTATGACCTATTCCCTCCTTCTACTTCCCTGTCATCTGAGGAGTACATGAAGTGCTCAGATAATAAATGGTGGGCCGTATAAAAGTCTAGCTGTTGCTGATCTCCAATTTATCCTTTTGTATCTTTCTGAATATTTTGCTTGAAAAATGTGTTCTGCAGAGGACTAGATTTATGAAAGAATTCTATGAAAGTAACTAATTGAGAAATGACACTGTGAACATTTTAAACTCTAGGCACTATGATAATACAAATAATTAATTAATAATAATAAGTAACATTCTGGTTTTAAGCTTCTGTAAACCAGGGCAGGACACTGGTATACACACCCTTAAAGGCATTGATGGGTTCTCTGGTATATAAAAACCCATTGTAGAGTATAATGAAAAGGTGCTCAGAGTTAATACACCCCTTAAAACAAAGTCATTGATAAACAGAGAATCTAACTTTAGTGCTTCTAAAGTCATTTCCTGAATATGTAGTTTTCTAATGCAAAAGCTAAGTTTCAATGTTTCCTGTTTTGTGTCTAAACGCATTGCTTTTTTGTTTTAGTTCTTACCAATTGATCTTTGTTTCAAACCAACATTCATATTTTGAAGAATTAGGCTCTGATTCAGCAAGTCACTTCAGCACATTTAAGTCAACCGGAAGTAGGCACATACTTAAACATGTGCATAACTGATTTGTTAAAATCAGAGCCTTAGTGTTGTCTTAGGCAGATATAAATCACTGTAATTAAATTATCCAGTATGAATTAGTGTAATACATTCTACTAGGCTACCCTGGAAAACATGAGTTGTCATGAATTGGTTATTCAGTTTTTGATGCAAGAAGAATGCAAAGATTTTACTAATATACAAGCTTTCAACTGACAACTAAAACAAGTAATTTCTTTTTTAAAAAATTAACTGCTCTAATTAACAAGGAAACCATCCTCCCCCTGAATTAGTTTATCTAATTTTCATCTTTATTCAAAGCAAAATGACAATGATTAATTGAAAATTTAATAAGCAGTAATTATTAACTTGGCAAACCTAGTACCAATTAACACTCTATTAAAACTAATTATGACATGTTTCACTCAAGTGTTTGCACTTAATTGTTTCACCCACTTAAAAAGCACCTTAATTAAATGTTCTGTCTAATTAAAAACATAGATTCCTAATAAAAATGTCTGACTGTAGATTAAAAATGTAAGAGTTACAAATGTGCTATGGTTACTTTGGGTTTTGTTCAGTATTTCACATACGTGTGTGTATATACAAGTGTGGGAAATCCACAACTTTCCCAACTTAGAGCTCTACATTTGCAGTTAGTAATCCCAACACTTGATGTCATTTGCTTTGTTATAGTAGCATCATTTAAAGAAGCAAATTTTTAAAATTATTGTATTACCATGAATAATCCTAATTTTAAAGTACTAATGCATAATCTAAATGACGCATATTGACTTTATTTGAACCTGTTCAAAATAATAACTATTTCTGTTACACTGGTGCCTATTGAACTAGGCTCTGTACATACACGTAAGAATAAACAGTCTCTGCTCCAAAGAGATATGTTTAAATTGAAGTTTTGGAGAGGAAAGAAATAAAATTAGAGATAAAACTTATGCCTTTATTTTTATGAGACTGAAAATATGCCTTTATATTACCATACCATAAATGTTGTTTGTGGGGAGGGCATAGGGAAAGGGGAAAATCATACCCTTCAACTATACAACCAGGGCTTAATTTACTTTGAATATTCAAGGTGAATTAAAATTCTATCTAAGTGGCAATACAGGACAATAATTTTTGCTTACGATCAAAGCTGCAGCTTGACTAATTGTATATGCAAATAAGGCAATTTATATTTAAATTATGCATTCCTATTCTAGTCCCACAGGCACACACAGATCAGCAAAGGGAATTGGTAGGACATTTGCAAGGTGCTTGAATATTTATTACCAACTGCAAACATTCTCTGATCCTTTGAAAAGAAATACACAGCAGCAAACATACAGATGCAGTTTTATTACCATTTTTATAAAATTGAGGCAACTTAAATACAGACCTTTTGCATTTTATGAACCACAGTTATTAACAAAGCTGATTTTTTGTGAGAAAAATCTGTAGTCTTTATGGCATTTGCTATGAATGAAAATATTTTTAAATGTGTCTGAGGCACTTTCACTGCACTATTTAATCTCATCAAATCTTAATCTAAATTGAGAAGTTTGCAGTGGTTAGAAATCCCGGTTTAAACTGTTTTTACAAGATTTAACAGAGATTTCCTAGTTCAATGCTTTATAAACATTTATTCTGATAAACTGTTTTTATTTTGATTGCTGTACATAAGGTGGGAGGAAATAGGTTCAGTTACTATTGTTTATAATCTAATTCTGTATTGTAAAAACTTACTCAAAGGCTCAAATGGTGTCGTCAAAGTGTTTTAAAACATTCTAGAGACCACAAGTGGGGCAGAGTGAAAATGTCTCTGGGTTTGGATGAACTACAAATTTTGGGTTTTCAGTTATATTTGATTATATAAATAGAGAGCTGATATATCAGGTGTGATATCTGATTGTATTAATATAACCACAAACAAAGCCAAAAAGAGAGAAAAGCTTATTTAGTTTTTTCAATCACAAAGCAATAACAGTGTTTCAGTGCTGTACAAATACATGACTCTACCTCTAAAGAAAACTATTCTTCCAAATAAACACTTATTAGCTGCACATTCTATTATTATAGATAACCCATAATAGTTGGAAGTGTTTTATTACTCTGAGGGAATTCTGCATGAAAAAATTAAAAAATATGAACACAATATTTTAAAATTCTGCAAATTTTATTTGTCAGTAAATAAATGTGGGTCCAGCACAGTAGTGGAGAGCACAGGCCACTGACTGCATTGAGGTGGGAGATCACCCTGAAGCCCCCACCTTCCCTGGTAAAGGGACTCGGCAATGAAGCTGCACCTGACCCTGACACAGTGAAAGTCCTAGGCCTGCCCCAGAAGCACCCTGGTGCCCTGCTTCTCTGCGCCAGCTGCACCAGGTGTGCATGGGTAGGCTCAGCCCAGCAGGATACAAGTGTGGAGGGACTTAGTGTGAGAGGATCCAGGTGTGGGGTGAGAGGTTTCTGTGTGGGGCAATCTGGGCATGGGAAAATCAGTGAGAGATCTGGATGCACAGGGGTTCATTGGGGAGTTCCAGGTGCAGGGGCAACGGGACTGTGCAGGAGATCCAAGTGAAGGTGGTTGGGGCTCAGCGGAGGGGGGGTCTGGTTGTGGGAGGGCTCAGTAGGGAGGGGGCAGATGCTGGGGGAGTGGGGCTTGATGGGTTGGGGGTCCAGGTGCAGCTGGTTGGAGACTGGTTGGGGGTCGTCAGAGGGGTCCAGGTGTAGGGTGGTAGGGCTTCTCAGGGTGAGGGTTCGAAGGGCCTGCTTAAAGGGGGAGCCCCAGCTGCTGCCAAGGGGATGCTGCATGCCAGGCTCCCGCTCCTCCTCCCAGCACCCCCCTCCCCCCCGATTCCCCTCTCCTTCTCCATTTCCCCTCTCCTCGCTCCCACATTTCCCTCCCCTACCCTATTCCACACATCCTTCCTTCCCCACTGCCTCTTTCCCCACCTCCCTTCCCTCATTCCCCCCTCCCTTACTCAGCCCCACCACGGACACTCACTGTTGCACAGAAAACAGGAAAGCTCCCAGCACACAGAATCATTGACTGACTGGCACTAGGACCCAGGAGGCAGCATTCTGCTGCAGAGTCAGCAGAGCAGAGAGGACGCCTCCTTCAGCTGGGCAGCTCTGCACTTGCAGAAATGAGGGGAAGGGGTAATGGCACATAACCCCGTGTGCCCCCCATACCTCACCTCTGTTTGGAGGGGGCAACCCCCCACCCCCAAAACCCCTGCACCCATGGTCTTCCCCACCCCTTCCCCGGCAGGCCGTTTTCTGCAGGAAAGCACAGGAATTCTGCAGGGAGGCTGTTTTCTGTGGGCTCGTAGTCATGCAGAATCTCCCCGGGAGTAAGGCTTTGTGGACAGTGAGGCACTGCAGATCTGATGGTCACAGTTCAAAATAAAACCCCTGTAACCGGGACAATAGCCTAAGGGCAGTTATGGACACTATAAGAAGAGATTTTACTTTCCTAGACAGACGATATTTGTCTTCCCGCAGAAAAACAATAATAGTGGAATAAGCTACCACTTCCCTTCCAGAGAGGGAAAGGGTGATTAGTTTCAAATATCAGAAAGCATGAAAAATGTGGCTAAGGATGCACATAAGTCTAAGAAATATATGTATAAGACCTCTTAATTTCCTCACAACTGCTAATCATTTGGGTGCCTGTTTAGTGTTTATTTATGAGTTCAGTTACAACATTCACTCATGCTGAGCTTCAGTGGTTTCAGCATTGGCCTGCTAAACCCAGGGTTGAGAGTTCAATCCTTGAGGGGGCCATTTACGGATCTGGGGCAAAGATTGGGGATTGGCCCTGCTTTGAGCAGGGGGTTGGACTAGATGACCTCCTGAGGTCCCTTCCAACCTGATATTCTATGATTCTACGTGAGCAGCCCCAGAAAGAGAGGCATTTAATAGGACTGCTTGCATGAGTACTCTCTACTTGACACAAACAGAGTCTTTTGGGCCTGACCTTACATACTGAAATCAATGGCATTCTTTCAATGGACTTTTATGGGGGCTGAACTGGGTTGTTATGGCTCGAGCCTACAAGATGCTGAGCATGCTAATCTTGCTCCAACAATCATGTAAGCATGTGCTTAACTTTAAGCATGTAGCTCAGGGGTGGCCAACCGGTGGCTCCGGAGCCACATGGCGGCTCTTCAGAAGTTAACATGCGGCTCCTTGTCTAGACACCAACTCCGGGGCAGGAGCTTCAGGCGCCAACTTTCCAATGTGCCGGGGGGTGCTCACTGCTCAACCCCTGGCTCTGCCACAGGCCCCGCCCCCACTCCACCCCTTCCCGCCCCCTCCCCTGAGCCCCCTATGCCCTCGCTCCTCCCCCATCCCTCCCAGAGCCTCCTACACGCCACGAAACAGCTGATGGGCAGGCACTGATCGGTGGGGCTGCCGGTGGGCAGGAGGCACTGGGAGCGGAGTGGGGGAGCTGATGGGGGGCTGCTGACGTATTACTGTGACTTGTTGGCAATGTACATTCGTAAATTCTCGCTCCTTCTCAGGCTCAGGTTGGCCACCCCTGAAATAGCTAGTCCTAGTGAAGTCCACAAGCTAAGCACATGTTCACATACATGATTTGCTGGAATAAAGCCCTGGACTTTAAACCTGTAGAAGTTGCTCACTAATTTTTGATGCCCAACTGGAGACAGCTATGCCTGATGTTCAAAGTGCTTAATCCCTAAATCTTTTGACTTCAGCTGGAGTTGTGTGTGCTCAATACCTCTTTATTGAGGCCTTCAGTGTCTCAAGTTGGTCACTCAGAAATGGATGCACCCAACATTAGTAGGCACTTTTGAAAATGTAAGCCTAAAATTTACTTTTGAAAAAGGCTGCAGGTTTTGTGACCTTACTAGATAAGGATAGCAGACACATATGTGACTAGCAGAAAAGCAGCACAATGACCTCACCACACATTAAGCGATGGGGCCCTTTTATCTGGCTTGTCGGAGCAGCTGTGTTGGCCCCTCAAGGACTAGAGAGCCAAAGAGTTACCAGCTACATGGGGGCAGATTCATATCAAGTCAGCTGGGAAGGAATTTGTCCCTCATCGTCAGATTGGTCAAGGCAAGGTGGGGTTTTTCGCCATCCCCAAAGTGGGCTGGGGGCTTAGTGGGGGCAAAATAACCACAAAATGGACGTTAAACTATGGTGTCACAACTCATTCTGTAAGCTTGGGGCAGATGTCCAGTGCAGGTACTCCGTAGGAAATGGATACAATGATCAGATAAAATGGACTGGGAAAGGATTTAAAGGAGGTATTTTTTAAAGGAGCAGAAATAGGAGAAGTTGGAGACTCCTATGACTGGCAGGGAATCAGTCACCTCTCCTTTATAGCCCTCTTAACCCTCATTTGACGAGGTGGTTGTGGCAAGATCACAACAGCAGCTTGTCTGGGAAGCAGGACGGGCAAGGGAAAGGATTGCCAGCAGCCCCCCAGATATATGTAAATGATTATGGAACTACCTGCACTGTACAATTTTACCTGCTGGGTACTCTCAGACATTTAGGAATAAAATTGAAGACTAATTAAACCACGTCCAGGGTCTCCGGTCCTTCTTCTTGCAGAGCTAGACAGTGGTTATAGACATCTTATTTATGATTCTCTCAATCAAAAATTATGTTCAGTTAACATTAAGGATCCAATTTAAATCCATGTAAGAATGAAAACAGAGTTGGGACTAGAACCAGGTCTGAATCAAAATCCCAGATCCAAAACAACCCAACAGGACAAATGTTCATAATGTGTAAACTGACACAGCTCCTTTCACACCAGTTGATGATCTGGACCCAGAGCTTGAGAATGTTTGAAATTTGATTACAAAGACAAATTTTGCAGCTCTAGGCCATCTCTAGTAAAGAGTGAAACACCATTCTTCTTTTACTTTCCTGTGTCTAGGAATTGCAAATAATTTGATATGTCAAGTTTACAGAATTTGCCAAGCAGCAAAACCTAGGATCCTATGAAGAATAAAGTTTCAATTTCAGAAATTCCTCCATATAAGATTGCTGTAAATGATGGGGTTTATTTTTAAATTAAGATACTACCATAAATAAAGGAAAAATGAAACAAACATGCCACTGACATACCACAGCATCACATTTCAGGGCTAAGTTTCCTTTGGACATCGGACAAAATTGTAGATTGAATGAGTTGTGTTAGTTATAGCATAAACTGTGACAGCTAAATAAAATATGCCTTGAATATATATCAACAAATGTGTATTCCAAAAGATGAATCCATAGTACATTAAATGACATGACTATTGCATCAATATGCCTTCATAACATTGTGTATTTTTGTTCTGTAATGAACAAATAAAAACTCTAATAAAAAGCAGTTAGAGGACAAAGTAGAAAATCCTGAAACTCTTGAATCTGCCATTTAATCATTAAAATTATGGGTCGCCTTATCAAAGGCAGTAGCAATGGGACATAAATGTGCCCCTTCACCCTAGCATTTGCACAATCAAGCAGACATTTGCACATGCAAAAATCAGGCCTGTGTGCACACAAACTGGTAGCTGAGCTCACGCCCTGAGGATGAAAGCCTAGCTTCTTTGAAGTCAATGGCAACATTTCTGTTGACTTCAATGAAGCCAAGATTTCATCCCACGACAGCAATATCATCCCTTCCAGTGAACCCATGCTCATGCCAAGCTTCATGGAATTCAAGGAGTTCTGTACAATTCTGCCAATGCAGAACAGATCACAACATCAGGGACTTAGTGTGTGCATATGCTTGTACAAATATGAGCGCAGTTGTGCAGATGCAACATTGTATCCATCTTTGAAATTACTCTGTTTAACAGCGGACATCTCACTGTTGATTAATAGCCACGAAATATTACACATTTTTTCACATTACAGTCCCAACTCTGTATTTTTCCATTTTTTTAAAAAAGTACATATTTATGTTTTCTTTTCCCTTGGAGGTTAATGGTGTGGAAATCTTCAAACTTAAAAAATTGTCAAACTTTATTTTTTTTAAATTGCTCACAGACGGAAACTTTTGTATATCAAGTTTCAGCCTGAAGCCATTATAACCCCTGAAAATTGGGTTATTTAATGGAAATATTGACAGCCCCTAAACTGTAGTGGCAGATGTTTTTATAATAAAGATTATTTCATGTTCTGATCAGTTCCAGTTTACGATTATTAAATAAAATTTCTTTTTGTTACTAGTAAGCCCTTTCTTTTCATTCCTCACATCAGTGCATTAACAACTGCACACAGCTGCCAGAACACTAAGCTCATGTTTTTAAACAATTCTTACCAGCTTTCTTCCAGATCTCCTCTGGCACATATCCAGAAGCAGGCCTATGAAGGAATTCCCGATGTGATTCTACAAGAAGGAGCAGGATAGGGTGGGGAAAAATAAAGAGTACTGTAAGCAATGCTTAATCGTTAAACAAGGCTTAGAGAAATGCCCTTTCCCTTTGCTTATTAGTCAGACAAAAACATGTGAGTATTATCCTTATATAAAATAAAGAGAACACTATGGCCAAAGCCCATAAATGTCACCTAGACCAGTTAAATGTTTGAGACTCTACTGTTTCCTCTCAAGCAAAGCTGTTACTATTTCACTTTATTTTAGTTTTACAGTGTTTAAAGCCAGATATGTATGACAGTTTCCAGCCTCTTAAGGCTGGTTTTGCAAACCCTACTGAGGGATAGACATTTTTCTTCCTTTGTAATCATACTTATGAAAAGAATAATGCAATAGTTTGCATTTGGCACTTCCATGAAAAAGAGAATGGTTACTGCTGAGAGGAAGAAAAATCCAAGATGTGATACTGATGATCAAATAAGCCTTTCACAGATAAAGAAAGGTGCATTTCTGTATGTCCAAACCTACACTTCTCTAAATCTCAACAAACACTATAGGATCTATCTGCAACATTTTCAAAAATAGGAGCTGAAAATCAGGCTTCTAAATCCATACCCCTAAAAAAGTGGCCTGATTTTCATTTCTCCCATTGAAAGTCTGGTCACATTTTATAAGCTCTTGTCTTTAATAGTTTGGCCTCTGGGCTTGATTCTAGGCCCACTGAAATCAACAGGAGCTTTTTCCATATACTTCAAAGGGCTTTGGATAAGGCCCTACATAAACTTGGATGCAACAATTCGCTCTGGCCTAAAATTTAACATACAAAGTAAAGGAAAATGCTCTCTTTTTAAACAAACTTTCAAAACAACCCCCAAAACCTTCCTCTAAACTATTTTTCAAAGTAATAAAGGAGTGTTTAAAAATAAGAAGAAAAGAAAAAGAACTTTAAGATGCTTTCTGTTGCCTGCATGACCGAAAAGGAAATAATACTTGGATTTAAAGTAATTCAGTTTAGCAAACAACTAGTCTATAACAAAGTATAAGCATTTTTAAATGGTACTGGTAAGAGTAAAAAAAAAAAAATCTGATATTTGATTTTGAAAACCAGTAAGTGCACATGAATAGTTCTTCTGACACAGTTTTCTCCTACACATGCCAATATGGTTTAAAGTTATTAGTAGACAATACTGTATATGGTTTAAAAGCAGTCTTTTGCAGACAGGCATTTATCGACTAGCATATTGAGCCAGTAGTGTCTAAAGGGGTTGTTTTGTTTTTAACTTGCACACAAGTACATATAGTACTATATATGTAACGGTTGTCTATGAGACCTTTTTTTAAAAAACTTCATTAAGAAAACAGACTTTATTTAACATTGCTGGTGTTACTACTGCATTGTTCAACTCATGCCACATTCCTATCAGTTATCAGTCTGACTTTTAAGCATCCAGGTGAAGGTATTGCAGATTGCTTACCATCCCATAAGTGATGTACAACAGGGAAAGAGAACATATCTATAGACTATGGCTGGTTTCATAGTTTCATGTCCAGCAGATAGTAGAGAGTTATCTTTACAGTTCTGTTCATCACTAAGGAAGGTGTGTGAATAAAATTTCACCAATTACAGCTGGATGGAACATTTTGAGATTTTGATAAAAAAGCTGAAATTTTAGTGAAAATTTTTGCAAAAATTACAATCCATCTTTTCAAGCAGCTCCAATCACCATGATACTGTAATTAAAAAATCTCAGAACTGATTCTAAGAATGAATATACATTTACTATACTCAGGGGAGTGAGACTCCACCACGTTACTCATTTGCAGGATCAGCCTATTGATTATCATACACGTCAATGTTCTGTGACGATCTCCATCTTGTCTGCATACAGTGACCAAGAACTTTCTTATTGCTTACACCCTACCTTCTCCACGGAAAATAAGTTCACTGCCTTCTCCACGGAAAATAAGTCTATTTGATTCAGGGGAGGAGGAGTAGGTGGCAGGGAGATCTCAGACTCACTAAATTTGAACATACTAAATTACTGGTACAAAGTCAGCATGTTTCTGGTTGATGGTACAAACAGAAGTGAACAATAGTTGTGGGATATTATCAGATACAGCAAAGGTATCTTGGGGAGCAAATGAAGAACCAATGGATCCTAAAACCACAAAACAAGTCTTCTCTTCTGTCCACTTTCCCCTCATTTGTTTGTCACACTCACTTGTGTTTTGTATGAAATTGGTTTGTCAGTTATTTGGGTCGGGTACCATGTATTCACAGAGAACCCAGCCCACCGGGGATACAAGTCTGAATAGGCCCTTTGAGCACTACTGCACCATTGATACTACTAATAATGCAAATGAAAGAGGAAAGTGGTATTAGGCTTTTAGGTACACAAGACTTTCAGTGACATCAGTGACCAGGTTGCCAGCTAATTGTTAAAATTTCCAAATACAAAGATCAATCAAGCTCACATGCAAACTGCAAGTCACTTATAAAAAGAGATTTGTTGTAAGGAAGAATTAAACCAAGATTTTGTGAGAGAGACTGCCACAGCTCGGAGCAGGACACAAGGAAAAAAAAAGGGGCACTTATGATTCTAATAAGAAACACGTTTCCAAATAAGAAAAAAATAATGAATGTAGATATGGTGAAGTCAGCCCTGATAGTTCCATGGAAAGCAAGACACACATCTACATGGAACTAAAGAACAGGAAGTGACTGAAGGACAGTAAAAAAGGGGGACATAAGATGAAGCCTCAAAAGAGTTGCTCATTAAAGACAAAACAAAATAAAAAACGTAGGGGACTTGAAAATCTGGCAAGAAACACAAAAAACTACTCACAAAAACCCAACAGCCCAGTCCTAAAATATTAGATATAAATCAAATTGAAAAAGTCATAAAGAAAAATAATGCATCATTGACAGAACTGCAGAAATCATACAAAAGCTCCCTAACAAGCAAACAGAGTGAAATTATCAGACAAATTTAAAGTGGGAAAGGATTTAAATGCCAGAAACAATACAGCGTTTGTTAGTTCGTACAAGATAATAATATAATTATGATGAATGGTGAGAGCAGGATGAGTTCACAATAGTGAACTTACTTAGACAACAATGAAGTAAACTAATGTTTGAGTATTTCTTGCTACCAGTGCAGTTCTAAGTGGACATTTGTACTCCTTAAAAAATGAAACCATTGTAACCAGTACTTGTGTGTGAACAGATGAAAATGAGGTAAGATAAAGGACATTATGAAAGCTAAGGAGGTCTTACAGTACTGTCCTTCAATATGAAATTTATCTCTTTGAGGAGAAAAAAGACACTGGACTCCATGAAATCAAAGGAAAAGTTGGATTTCCTCACATGAACACTGAAGGGGTAAAGATACAAAAACAAGAATGAGTTTTTCCTGGCACTCTACTGGATGGTAGGGATGGCTACAACTTACATTTCTTTGTAAAATATCTGAAGAAAAGGAAGATTGCTTATGTTGCAACTTGGATGTTTTCTTTCATAAGAAGGGAAATAACCTCAAGAACTCAGCCTATTGTCATTGTGATGTAAGGTTTTCTTGTAACCACTGGTGTATTCACTTCTGGAGTTTAATCAACCATGACATCAGAAACAGTTCATAAATCACTGACAGCCAGCCAACAGGTTCTGAAGTTCAGCAAGTACCACAAGCATTTTGTCAGCCATTAGAGGCTTTTGACTTTACAGAAACAAAAGCAGTGTTGAAAGAGTAATACATTGAGGTATTTTTTAAACAGCTGAAACAAATACAGAAGCTCAATAAGAAAAGTGACACTGAAACTAAAAGTTGGAAAAATAGAAGATATATGCGTGGTATCACATGGTGATAAGGAAATTAAAAAAAAAAAAAGGGTAGGAAGACTAAACTAAGGCAAAAGGTATCTTCCAGATGATGAAAAAGGACAATCCATTTGAGAAAGAAGAAATGGAAAATGGATTGAATTTACAACAGCATGGACACACTTATCATTGTGTAATAAATACTGCAAGAGCTGCAATCAAAATAATGAAGGGATGAACACATCGCCGTTGAAGGACCTATCTAATCTCATTTGGCTCAAAACAGCAATGGATGGCAGCACCAAATTTGGCCTTCCTTCTGCAGTGGATAGAATGAGCCTGTGGTCACAATGAAAGCTATGACACACAAACCATCAAAAGGATAAACATTTTACATCATCAAGTTATTGACTATGTCTGAACTACGGAATATATTTACGTATATATTTTGCTTCATTCTACCCTAAGAATAAACGTACAGAGCTAGCAGCACATTGTTTCTATTGAGGCTTGCTGGCAAAGTCCAACAACCCCACTTCCTAAGAATACCGTGATTGACACCAGTCTCTAGTAGCTATAACCCTGGTTGCAATGTAGGTGAGGAAACAGACTCGCTAATGGGTCCATTCTTCCTAATCCATGCTGGCAAACTGTAGTGAACATCATGAGTAATGCTGAAAAGGGCTTCAAGCTTCAGTGGTTACATACGACTGATATGGATGTAGAGATATGCCATAAAGACTAGACACTGGAATTCAGCCTCAGCTGCATGGGTTCCAATTCAAAACTGTCATTCCAGTGTAACGTTAATGGAGTTACACTGATGTAAAACTGGAGAAATGCAGTGGTGAATCAGACTTCAATTTTCCAGGCTTATTGGCTTGCACCATCTTCAACTTTACTTAAACATAGTTTTGAACTAGCATCATTCTTTAAAATGTTTATCATAACAATCCTTAGAGTATAAAGTTGTGGTCCTGGGGCACAGAATTAGTAACAATCTGGTTCAAAAACACAAGTACTAAATTACTAACTGAGCCAAAAAAGCGTATTTCCTACAGCATGCAGTAGCAGGGTCTATTTCTTCTTTTCTATCAATTATTATTTTGGCAAGCACCAGCATGGAACAGTATAACGCATGGATAAAGATTATCCCTGCCTCAGAAGTTAGAATAGGAGATCCAAATTACAAACTAAACAATTTAGCAGCTACAGTTCTCTGCAACAGCATACCACTTATTATGCTACAATCCAGCCCAAGCCTCCATTCCAGCTAGTGAATTAAAAGCATTAATAGCTGCAGTGATTGCCATTAAATCTTTACAATTTTGCCATTTCAAGCAACAAATGTACTCTAGCGTTCACAGTATTCCTCCTAATTCTCACTGGGAATACTGTGCCATCATGGTAAACGTTAATTATTTAAAAATGGCAGTGGAAAGATTTCAGTGGTGACCACTATACAGGCATGGCAGTGGGTATGTCACTGCTAATGCAGAATAGGCTGAAGGAGCCAGTTTAGATAAAGTACAAACTAGTTTTGAATTTTAAATTTTTGTTTAATATACAGCTAATATATGTGTTCTTAACAACTTCACATGCCCTGCACGTTCTGGTTTCAGCATGACCTAGCCCAAAACATGGAGACTCTTGTGAGATTTCAAACTCCATCTTGTAATATTTCCTTACAGATTTCCATCCCAAAGAAGTTTATACAAATTCAGGTAAACTTCACCTTTGAACCGTCTGAAGTTGCCTACATAGAAACATCTTCACTCGATAAGGTTACAGGTCTTATTTATAATTCACAAAGCCTTTATCATTAACTTATACCATTGTGTGTCTATTACAGAATACTTATTTATTGTTAGGAAGATGAAGATCACAAACTTTTTGGAGTATATAATATTTAAATCCCTCAACAGAAGTGCATGAGTACATATGAACAATTATTCACTTGATAGATCACTACCAGTCCATCAAGTGAATAGTATACATAAGGTCTGTTTGAGTCATTGTTAGATTTTTATTAATGTGTACTATTTAGCGCTAAAGAAAATGTACTTGTCTTATCTTAGTTGCACATATTTATGTACTTTTACTTGTACAGAACAGTTAATTTTTAACCTATTACAAGAGTTTCTAGCAGTTTAAAACCATTAACAATAAAGTAGCTGTAAATATGAAATGCAAGATTTTCAAATGTCTGATTTTCTAATTTTTTAAAATAAAAAATGGACTGTCAAACTGAACAAAAAAAAAAAAACCATATAGAAGCCAGAGATTAAAAGGGGCACACAAAAAAAACACTGTTGTTTTAAGTTGTAGAGAGATTTTCAGGCTTCAAAGTGATCAGATTTTTCTTTAGCTGCTCCTGGACCAACACCATGGAAGCTAAATTTCAGCTCAGAGTCAATTTTTCATGAAAGAACTATAAACCTAAAAAGTAGTTGTTCACAATGGTTACAGGGAAAACTGTTTTACTGTGGTGGTACCATTTTAATCTTAAAGGAAAAGGTACAAAGACACAAACAGTGACACTTTTTTTTTTTTTCACATGACAATTTTTCCTTGCTACTGGAGATAACAAGCTGGTAATTTTTAAAGGATGAATTATCTCATTACAAAAAGTACAAAGGGGAATTATTGATATCGAGAATCCACACACAAAAAAGCAATATTTATAGTTGATAGGGCCTTAATTAACATTTTGGAGTAATTTTTTCACTTGCTTTCTCACCCTTCCCTCAAAAATAAAAAAAACAAAACACTGCCTTAGGGGTCACTAATTCTGTTTCCATGAAACTGCACTTTTAAAGTTCATATTTTGTTAACCTTCCAGAGAACTGTAGTCTACTCGGATACTTCCAGATTTAAGATAATGTAATTATTGTATTTCCTTTTAAAAAAAGGCAAGTATCTGGTGCTCTGAGTGTCAGATATATAAACATCTCTTGTCAGGGTCCTGTGATTGAAATGAATACTATATCATTGAAGCATTACAAATTACTAATCCATAAACATAGCAAAGTAATTTTTTTTAAACCAAGCTAACAGGAATGGGTATATTTAAGTGAAATGGACTCAACTCCAGTCAGTTAAATCTTTATCCATCACAACTACAGAGGTAATTTGGGCATCAAATTCAATGGATTATGTTATGCAATGTGGCTTTTTACACAAATAAACTTGCTTTCAGACACATCCAATGTAAAGTACGTAACTAAATGATGATACACCATACATATCATCTAGTCCTGTGTATTTCTCTGCTCTTAAATTTTAACACGGAAACTGCAAACTTTGTCTTATGACTAAAAAGTTTTACACTCTTACACACTTATCAGGATTCTCTAACAGTCAAGGATCAATCTGCTGTTTCAGTTTATTGGGGGATTATGAAGACACTACATCCTTCCCTATTTCACCTGCTAATTACATGCAAAATCTTCTTCCCAGCATAGCTCAAAACTTAACAGTTCTGCATTACAGGTTTGTTGGAGATGGGCTCCACAGGTCATGATTCAATAGTTTCTTTCACACAAGGAGTAATTTCAGGGGCTTGCAGCATGGTGGGCATTTTGGCTGTCACACTTATCTCTGGATTAGTCAGCTTCTTTCTTTAGATTCCCAACATGATTCATAGAAACCATTACCTGAAACAGTATTTCAGAGAAAGTTGTCCAAAGGAACTATACTGATGAACTAAGTCAGTGATGCCATTCCTGGTGATACCTCCTTCAGCTAACTGAAATTCATTTCTAGGACTTCTAATACCAAGACCCCATTGGCTAAAATGAGCCTCCTTCAAATTTCTTGTAACTAAGGGGCACTAAATACCAAAGTGGTTTACCATCGTAAGCATGTAATATCAGTATATGTTTTCTAGCTTCCTTCATCCATCACTGGTTTTTTGGTTCAGTGACTGAACCAAAAAATATGTTTAGTTCTGAAAGAAAACTGAAAAAAAAAATCAGTTTCTCACCAAAACACAAAAACAAACAATTTTTTTGTGGTTGATTTTACACAACACTTCCAAAACAAAACGGTGATTTGAAATGTTTAGAAAATATCATTTTGAAACAAAATTTTGAAACACTTAATTTTGAAAATGCTGAGAAAAAATCTGGGTTTTTTTCATCTGAAACAAATTGCCAAATTCAATCAGAATTCTCAAAACGTTTTGGTGCCCTGAAAAAATGAATTTTTCAGTGAATTTACAATTTGCTGAAAATTTTTTGCCCAGCTCTGTGTACAACAATATTGCTCCCCATAGAGGAAGAGACAAAGAGGCACCATCAGCAATCTTCTTTCATCTCAACAGGCAGAAAGATGAGCAGAAGGAAAAAATGGCAACCTGGTATCAGTGGATCTTAGATAACCACAAAATAAACATAGTGCACTATCCTGATGTGCTGCAGTACATTGGCTGTGATAGTCTCTCAGTGTGTAATTATTCTGATCATAGCCACACATCATCCAATATTGATGAATTCTAAAAATGCATACATTGAAATGTGATTATTCTGCAGCTTTCTGGTACTTCCAATTGTTGACAAAGACAGAGTCCTCCTGCTCTTTGAATTTAAATTCTACTGATCTATATGGGGAGAGAGCTTGCCCTAGGAACACAGAGGGCTAGATTTACAAAGGGACTTAGCTGCCCAACTGCCACTTTAGTCACCTACATCCCAGAATCAGGCACCACTGATATTTAGAAAATCTCTGCTTTGCTGCCACTGAACACTAGAGGCACTTAAACTCACTCAATGCCAATGTTTTTCTAGGAAAAGCTCTAAGCCTGCTTACCAGGTTGGGCCCCTGAGGGGAGCTCACCCAAAATGGCCAGGGAGAAGGGAGGCAGAAGAATCTGCCTCATAATTTTTAGCCCACTGGTTAACGTACTCACCTGGGATGTGGGAGACCCCTGGTTCAAGTCTCCCCTTTGTCTCAGGGTGAGAAAAGATTTGAATAGGAATCTGCCACCCCTCGGGGGACTGTTCTAACCATGGGGCTAAGGGATATTCTGATGTGGGGTTCCCTCAATCTCTCCTGTTGAGGCTGTTCCACTTTGGATGAATAATTAAAGAGTCTTTGGGGCAGAGAGAGAGTGCAAGCATGAGAAGGATTCTGTAGACTGGTGGTTGGAGCACTCACCCAGGACGTGGGAGACCCAGGAACACCCTCTCCCAGGCTTCCTTTAAGAAACACCTTAGATGCCTGATTTTAGGAGAGTGTTCATCACTGAGAATCCCAAGCAGAGATAGGTGCCTCCCTCCAGCCCAGACGCAGGCACCGAATTCTCTGACTTACCCCTCTCCTTGGCATCTCTCATTGGCTAGCTTAGGCTGCTCTTCACTCAGTGTGGTGGCTTTTCTGAATTCCATTCTTAGGCACCAATCTCCCTCCATTGATTGTATAGGAAGCCTGAGCACTTACCTCAGGGTTTGTGAGTCCCAGAAATTTTCTAGGCGCCTAAAAGTAAGGTGTTGTGATGCTACGTGTCATAATGCTTAGAGTTCCTTTGTGTATCTAGCCCAGAGTCTATGGAGAAGTCTGTTGGAAATTTCTCATCTGTGAACTTTCTTTCTCAAATTGAATATAAATACAGGTCAGAAGTTTCTGTATGAGTCTGTTTGCTAAGAACAGATGTTTCCCAAGATGTGCTATTACATACAGTGGAATTCACTCCAACAAGTTCATTTTGATTTCTCTTGGTCTTTTAATAGTAACAGTCAAGAAGTACCTATCTTTTGGCTTAAATGATGAGGGTGGGGAATCAAACAGTGTTTATCTTATTACTTCACCAAATTCAAATTTGCATTCTGTTTCCCAGCTCCTCCACCTATGTACATTTGTGAATGGAAGGAAAACTGGTGATTATCACAAAAAGGGCTATCAGGAATTGAAATTTGCATTTAGTTCTTAATCTTCGCTGAAAAGGAACATTTTATTGGTATTAAGAGAAAAAATAAATCAGAGGAACAAATATGAGCTTCAGCTGTAATAATTAAAAGGAAGAAGTCAGGAACTGGGGCTTGGCTAATTTAGAGTGGGACCGACAATGGACTTTTGAAGAAAATACCGTACCTAATGGGACGGGATCTGGATTCACTGGACTCTGCTGTCTGGAATGGCTGCTGCTGCTACCACCTTTTTTTAAATCCTCTGCATCACTGTACCGCCGAATCCAGTAATTAAGTTCTTCACGGTCCGCTTCTTGACATCGCCGTAGTACAGTGAGAGATCGCCTTGTTTTTTCCACCATGTCCATGATGCAGTTTAACAGCTATTAGTAGGGGTCAGGGGAAGGGAGGAGCCAAAAGAACATTTGATTATGATGTGCCATATCCCCACAGAAAACTCTGTGAATTTAAGTCATTTTCTTTACTTCAATTGCCAGGGTTTCAAGGGAGAAGGATTATTTCCCTGTTCTTTTAAATAAAAATAAGATATACTACTTCCTTTTGAACACAGTAATTCCCTCTTGCTTAAAACTGTATTTCCTAGATATACATTCAAATCATTCAATGGTTATAAGATCTAATAAACAGCAAAAACAAATAAAAATTCCATTTTCAGAGCACTGATAAAGTGAGGGAGTGGGAAGCATCCTGGAGCCAGTGTTCAATTCTGATCACCCAGTTTCCCATTGGCCTCATATCAGCAGCTGGGATTTTAAAACAGGTATTTGGACCCAGAGGGCCAAAAGCAGCATCCAAATGGGGAACTAAGCACTATAATTTAGCCACCAATGTTTTCAAACTTGTTCTACAATATGGAAAATTAAAGAAAAATTAATATACTAAAATATGTAATGCCAATTACAATATTGTAAAAGTTACTTTCTAAAGTCATGCTGGGTTCATTCAGACACATATACACACACACTAATTAATTTTTTACATGGTCAAGGTGTTTCCATTCTTCTGCCCATTCTCTGTCTGTTAGCCTGTGATCAATCATTTCTTCTTGTCGTGTGCCATGCAACCCTGCCAAAAGTGGAAAAGATACTTACACCAAAGGATTCATCTAGAAAAGCTCTTTTATTCTTTCATTATCTATCTATTGAGTCTTGGTATTTACAATGCTCATCCATAACATAAACCCACACCATTTTTGTATGAAAGTTTATGTATATAGACACATACTACATACACACATGTACCATTTAAAGTTTATCAGTCTTTTCAGTGATATTAAAGCACAGATGTAAACAAAGGACTAGGAATCTTTAATGGTTATAGTATGCCAACTTCCTGGGATAAACAAAAATTTCCCTTCCATAATGAAAAACAATCACTAAAGGCAGATACAGAACACGAGACTTATATAAAACATTTCACTGCATCAAAGTTCTGGTGCTGCAAAGTGTTCCATGAACAAACACCTGTCGGCAATAATTCTCTGCTCAGACCGCTTGTAAGATTGGGCACAAAATAAATCATGGGTACCTCACTAATGTTACAATAGATGCAGAAATTATTAATATCTTCTGGAGCAAAGGCAGCCCTGTAGAGATTGCTTCACCATACACATAATATCAAACAAGGTTACAATGTGAAAATTATTAGTAGCTTTTGTTCTACTCTTTGTTTAAATTACTTTATTTTCCACACATCTTAAAACGTGTAATTTGCTGTTGATTTTTCTTCTTTTTTATGTAGGCTAGGGTTTGGATCAGTGTATTAAAATTTAAAAATTAGTCTCAACATGAAAGACATAGGGAAGGATGCGAGTTTTATGTCAGATATTGAGCAACTAATCCAAGTTCTAAAATTAAGAAATTCTCATGCTGGTAAAGTACATTAAAATGAAAATCTTAAACTGTAAAATGTATTAACAGAATAAATCTTTGTTGATATTAGACTTAATATTATTGAGAAGCAGCAGGAAAAAAAACTGATGCTTAGAAGATTTGGTCCAAGTTCTCAATAGGTTTGCGTATTATCAAATTGTTTTTTAAGTTAAAAAAACCCTCCGATCTTTGGATTAGTAGAAAAGAAAAAACTGTCAAGAATTGACGTAACAATTGTATCATTTACTATATGAAATTCCCAAGCCACCTACACTGCAAAAAAAAGTTAAATGGTTAAATATTGCCTTTTTATATCATACTTTCTTAACACAGAGGACTGAAAAAATATAAATAGTATGCACAGACCAAATGTAAGATGACTAAATGCAATGATTACTACAGTGTCAATACAGATTCATTAAGGGTTCATCTCATCATACATACTTAAATAACCATAGAAAATTCTAAGTAAAGATTTATGTGCATAAAGAGCAAGTTCCAAGTATACAGTGAGTTGACAATAAATGCTATCTTATTTGATCTTAATAGGTCCCAATGTATTGCCCACAGTTTGAATTCATACATTTCAGCCAAAGGGACAGCTTAGACTAACTTGAGAGATCTTTCACTCAAAGTTTTAAGCCTCTGCCCCCCACCCTTAAGGTCTCTGTAAATGCTGCTTATTTATTCTTTTAAACAAATCCTGAATAAAAAGCACTTCTGTGTACATTTTGCTTTAGAGTGGGGCATGCAAATTCAAGCATAACAAAATCATGGTGATCTGAGGAGTGCTTTAGGCACAGCCCTGAGCAGGGCGTGGTGTGAGAGCTACACCATAGGTAGGGATGGTCCCAGGGGGCATTGTGCCTCAGAGACATTATTCTGGGGGCAATTCCTTTTATTACCCTCTTGCTCCATGCAATAGTTATTTATTTCTGGCCTATATCAGCAATAAATTAAGACACTCCGTCTGCTAGTTTAGCTATGTTGGTTGTCATATGTGTGGGATACAGGGAAAGACAAGACCCCGTTCCCCTGACCATCTGTTCCAGGGTCCATGTTGTCCACACAGGTGTGAAAGACTGCTTCTTACTCATCCTTACTCTCCTGTGTGGGTGTGTAATTAAAGTCACAATCTAGTCCAATATAGTAAAGCTATTATAAATATTAACTACATTAGGATCATAGATCTATTAGCAGAGGGCAATGTGAGAAAGCGGGCAATACAGTTCTCAACCAGAAAAAAAAATTATCACTGAAGAACAGAGTTTAATTATAAGAAAGAAAGAAAGAAAGAATCCAGGAAGTACACAGTTTCTCATTGTCCCTTACCCATAGGTCTGTTTCTGTCCCTGAGGTCCCTGTGGTTGGGATGTCTGTATGAGTCCCTGTAGTGGTGGGCAATGGCCATATCATCCAAACGATAATGCTGAGGTGGAGGTGGGGTGGGGTGAGGCAGACCATTGGGCTGGTAAGATAAGCCATTATTTGGACTGTACCGCTGGCCTGGGCTAATAGTGCAGGGCCGCTTGCTTGGATGCTCTGAGTGCAAAGGCTCTCTGTCAAAGCCGTTTTCTTTGGTTCTGAAAAATAAAGTACAGGAACTTTCTGTCACAATTTGAACAGGGCTGGCTATTGTTCAGATACGCACAGATAAGAACTGCCATTTGTGCTCCATGACTTTGGGGGTGAGGGTGGGGGAACATTTCATAAAGCAGTTTAATCAATCAAAATTTATAAGGATACATGTGCTCACTATAAACATCTCTGTCATAGCCTAAGAAACACTGGTAGAATAATACTCCCTATAGAACTTAAAAATACTCCTTATAAACATAAAAATGAAAACAATAATCACTGAGATTAAGCTTTGAACATGTGAGTACAGTATAGACTGTAATGTATTCATGTGTTAAGCAAGTGGCCAAGCAATTTTTATTTTTAATAAAAGCAAAAGAAATCACCATTCTTAGTCAAGTCCAATTTGATGGAAAAAAGACCATACACTGGTGGAGATACCCTGCCTTCGTTGTTCCACGCAGAGATCTGGGGAAATCTGCAGCTTAAGAAATGTTTTCCTCCAAAGGGCAGCACATGGCCCTTAGGCTATATGTCTTAGAATGCTGAATCTTTGCTCTCAGTAATGCTAGGCTGATTTCCCACCAGGGAATTAAACAATATGATCACAGCAGGTTTCAAAGACACATTTGGAGTGTGAGGAAAGAATCATTCTTGGTGATAAGAGATGTTTTCCTTGAGAGAGGAGAGGTTACCTACCTTGTGCAGTAACTGTAGTTCTGTGAGATGTGTGGCTCTATGCGTGCTACTCTTCAGATCCACATTTGCCCCACGTATCTTCAATTGGAGATTTTAGGTAACTGTGCCCATTTGGCCAATGCATGTGCTCAAATCCACCTCATGCACTGCACTTGGCTATATAGAGCTGCATAGGTGAGCCACCCTCAGTTTCTTCTCTACTGCAAAGCTCCATAGGCAAGAACTCCGAAGCAGAGGGGAAGGAGGGCAGGTAGTGGAGCACCCACAGGGACACACGTCTCGGAGAACTACAGTTACTGCACAAGGTGCATAACCTCTCCTTTTTTCTTTGGGTACTCCACTTCGGGTGACTACTAAGCAGTACGCTCCAAGAAGGGAGAGGCTTCGGCGTCAAGTCCAAAACTGTCGATAGTACAGTATAACCAAGCACAGCATCAGGAGTCATGAATTACTGCATAATGTACAGAAAAGATGAGTATGGAGGTCCAAGTTCCAGCTCTACATATTTCAGCAATGGGAACATTCTTAAGAAAGACTACTGAAGTAGAAAACAATCACATTGAATGGGCTAGTACTCTAAAAGGAAGTTGGAGATCATGCTACTGATAAAAGGTAAAGCAGCCAGATATCCATCTATCACAGCAGGGATGCATCTGTTATTACTACTGTTGGAGATGGTTGAGCGAAGAGGATTTCTGTACAAACACTGCTTGGAATTAGTCCCTCTGCTCTGGTGGTAGATGCTCAATAAATGAACTGAACTTTTAGTCATCGGTGTGATTATATTTTGCATCAACACCTGATAGTTGATTATTATAAACTGCAGAGTCACCTCATTATCATCTTGGCCCCCTGATGGTACCAAAGATCTTCCTGAGCTGGAACCCTTAGATTCTTTTGGTTCACTGGTGCTCACAGTACCTGAGGAACCTGCACCTCGTGGATACCAAGTCAGGAACCGGCGGGCACCTAAATAGTTGTCTCAGTCAGCCACCAGGGTTTCTTTGAGGTAGATTCCCTAACTGGGGAACCTGGGCTCTGTTTCCTAGAGTCTTTTTTGAGGGGATTCTTGAGTTTTCTTTTTAGTAGCTCTTAGAGAGGTGTTGCGCTGAAGTGGTTGAGATGGTCAGCTTGCTCAGAGACTGATGTATGGGGCTGGAGATGCCCTGGCCTGGGTCAGAAGCTGGATGGAGGGAACCCTCCATCACAAGGAAGCACAATTTAACCTCCTGGTTCTTTCTGGCTCTTGATTTTAAGGCCAGACAAAAAATTCATTTTGAGGAGGATGTGTGACTCCTCAAGCAATGGACACACTGGGAGTGTCAATTGTTCACCAGGAGAGCCACCTGGCACAAAAGGCAACATTTAAAACTAGGAGAGCCAGCATACCCTCCCCACAAGGTAAAGTTCTCTGCAGGGAAAAACTGAAAGGATGATAGTCCTTACAACATTTTTTTTTTAAACTACAGCTAACTACTACTGCTAACTAAACTAAGTGAAACTATGAAAGAAACTGCAGTTGAGGTAAGATCAACTCAGACGCTGCTGAGGCTCTGTCTCATGCCAAGGCACTTGCGAAAGAACGGAGGGCAGTTCACCTGCGCAGCACTAGATAGCCATGGTGCAGTACACAAGGCAGAGTAGAGCTCATGAGCAGGCCGAACAGGCACTGCTACCTAAACTCTCTGATCAAACTCGTATGGGGTATACACGCCTCTGAAGTACAGTGCCCATAGGACACTACTCAAAGCAGAAGCTAGATTTTTGTGCCCTCACAGCAGCTTTGATCAAAAACCCTGTGCATGCTGTTGATCTAAAGAGAAGACTGGTTAGGCCACAGTCTTATGGCAGCCTTCAACTGTTCCCACTCCATTTCTCTTAACAGATGGCACTTTCTCAGTGAGGTCATTTAGAAGAGTTAGTGATGGGCCAGAAAACTAGCCATAAAGAAACAAACTCAATTTGAGTCTATAATCAAATATTTCAAAATAAAGTGCACACAGTCCACCTGCAATCACACCATAAGCTAATATATATGAACCTAGCAATAAATGCCTGTTGACATCCTCAGGAAAAAACAGAGGTAAGTCGTTTCTATTCTGCCCAGAGACCATACTGCAAATGAAGAATGACTTTCCTTTCTCTACTATTACAGCCCAAGTTGATCATAATAACAGCTCTCTCTTGATTAACTTAACCTTTCTGGTTTTTGTGAAAGTAAGAACTCATGTAGCATAGTGGGATCCACAGTGAACTAATTTCCAGTTTAACTGTGCATATAGCTAAGTGAAGGGAAGTTGCTTAAATGACTTCCAACTCCTCTTGTATTGGAGCTCCACTTCACTCTAGTTCTCAAACTGTGGGGTGCATGCACCAGGGGAGATGCCATTTACAGTTTTTTCCCCCTCGTGGCTCAGGGTTTCTGGCTGAGCTATAGCTGATGCTGTAACTGATGCTAGATGTCACTGTTGGTCGCCTCAGCTGCTAGGACCGGACTGCAGTTTTGGCTGCCTGCAACAAAGGCCTTTGCAGGGTTTTCTGGCTCCTCCAGAGAGAGGTTGCCAGGCTAGCCTGCACTCTGCCTGTGCACAGCAGGAATGTAGCAGGGAGGTGGCTCAGTGGCAGCAGCTGGCTGCATCTTTTATTCTCCTAAGTGTGGGGATGAAGGACAGGGACCCAAGAGAACATGCACCCTTCCTCTCCAGCCAACTATACTCTCTCCCATGCACTGCTTAATAGCAGGCAAGAACAGGCAGGCAAGAACAGCTTGCTGGAGAGGGAGCTGGGCAGGGGACAAGGACGGCATCTTGGGTTGGGAGAGAGCAGCACAGTGGATTGAGCCCATTGCAGCGAAGAGGTGGGGCAGGTATCAAGGCCCACTGGAGTGTGGGTTAAGGGGAATTTCTATTTCAATTGCTGTGGCAGTTAGCAACAGGAAATGAAGAGATGGGTTTTGCTAAAGCTTGTTGCTGGGAATAAAGATAGGCTTTCCAGAGACTCCATACACAAGCATTAGAGTCCACTGCAATTACAGGGGTGAACAGAGGCCCCAGTTACCCCTCTCATAGTAAAAGGGAGAGGATCTTTTGCCAGGTACTTTAGGGCATCTGTTATAATGAGTATTTTTGAGCAAGGAAGTAAACAGTTAAAATTACTGTACACTACGTTCTAGAAAGCCAAATGATAAGAAATGGGATGGGACTGAGATGTGACCCCCATGAGTGCCAAGGTCACTATATGTTTAATTGCTGTCAGTGTAATTCATGCTGGTAAACGCCAATGGATAGCAAAACTTTTTGACTGTTCTCCAAGAATGCACCTACATATTTTACATTTGGCTGCATGCAGAACCTCAGACCTGCAACTACTCAAATCCAACCATGAAATTTTAATCTTCAAGTACACATTTGCATGAAAGTATGCAGATTTTTGTATGCACAAATCAAACTATGAATGCATTTTGTTCTTGAATATCAAGGTTAGAACGATAACCTCTAACAAAGATTAAAAAGTCAGATACTGTAGAGGTCCTGTTTTTTTTTCTACAGCTGCCTTTATGTATGTCTCAGTGTACATAAAAAAACCCTCCAAGATCTGAGGGCAAGGAGGAGAGAGCCCAATTTCAGAGAATGAGGTTTTTTAACTGTAGACGTTCATGCTGAAGGATGTTTGGCATTTGGACTCCTTCTTTACTGAGATTAAGGGCTGCCCAGTTACAACTGGGATTGACTGTTACTTCTCATCAAGAATTGCTGAAGGCACACAATCAAATATACAGTAAGAATCTTTAGTTTCAAACAACTGCATTCCTGAGCAGGAAATCAAACAGCACACGACTGCCATGGCTGGCAAATTAACTTTAGTGTTTGATACAAAATATTAAATGCAATTTATGATAATAATATTATTGAGGCCCGTGAATAGGAGTTGGGATGGAGAATGTTCATCCTTCATTTCTGCAAGATGCTTTCGTTTAAACTAATATTTACATGTAAAAGATTGATGACTGAATGAGTGATAATAATCTACTGGAAAAAATCTCTTTCGTGCCTATATGTATCAGATGATTTTGCCAATAAGATAGTATAGTATGCACAGCACAGATCAACATATAAATATCATGTGTATATTTACTTCTCACACAGAACCATCATACTAAGGAAGGGTTTCATGTCACAACTCAGGCAATTAATTTAAGAACCTGTAAGATATTGCTCAAAGAAGACTCCTAAACTTTTCACATTGGTTGCAAGGCTTGTGGTCCAGTCAGGTACTGAGCATCTTCCACTCCCATTAACTGAGATGGCAGAAATAGGCCCTCAATTCCTGGCAGTGCCCATCCTAACCTGTGTGTCCCTGACACAGTCAATATCAACCTTCTCACAAGGGGGCATCACCTCTCGAGGAGGGCATTTCTCCAAACTGCTCTCTCAAAGTCCACAAAACTGTCATGACCGCTCTCACCAATGAAAGTCTTAACTGTTAGTCTCTCCTTCCTCCCCTCCCCCAGACATGTATCAGATATTGCTGGCATACATTTTCCCACTTAGAATTATTTTTATCAGTCTTTTTTCCTAATAATTCTTTACATGCACTTGATGTGTCTGTCAAATGTACAGCTACTAGGTGACATGCTTCTATACTGCACAATAACAGTCTTTTAGGGCAGCCTCAACACAGGATAAATTTCTTTGTAAACAGCAGCAAATTTACACAGTTAATTTATTTAAAATTATGTAGAGGTTTAAGGCAAAGCATTCATTCACAAAAAAAAGTTGTTAGTCCAACTTTTTTAGCCTTATGACAGCAGGATATAAGCCGAAAAAGTTGTAAACAAGACAGAGTAAACACTTTGTTCATGACATGTCATGAACAAATTATCAAAATGTGTTGTCTCCTCAGGTGTCAGCTTTTTCTCTCTTTCAGTGACTGATTGCTCCCAGTGTTATTACAGAAACAGATTGATCTTTTTAATGAGCTAGTTTAATAGACTCCAAAATCTCACCGTGGCTGCTCAGCCATGTCAGACCATATGCACCAAGAAAACATTCAGTAAAACACTACGCTCTGCTGTCACATTGCTCTATAAAACCTTACATACAGTAGATATGCATATGCAGAAAAATAACTAGAGATGGAAAATGCACATGCAAACAAGATGCTGAAATTATAAAAGGAAAAAATGTTATTGTAACTGGATATATTTTCTTGGCTATACTAAACCCCCCAAGACATACAAGTTTGCATATACACAATAAACGCTCCCTCTCTATTTTTCTTCCTAATTCTGTATTTCACCTCTACTGGAGTCAGAGTTAGAGCACACAAGCATACTTGGATGTATGTTGTATGTAACCACACTAGTACCAACTTTGGAAGGGAGTGGGCGAGAAGAGGAAACATATATAAGACCATATCCAACTGACTTCAGCAAGAGCAACGAGCACATATCAGGATTCAGAATGGTCCAATGTCTTAGTTTCCCTGGAAAGAAGCTGCCTTTTATCTTCATATACCCTGGTACGTACATTGTTGGCAGAGTGATAGTGACAGTTACACCTATTGTTAAGATACCTAACATTTTTGACATATTTTATATATGAAGATTTAAACAAACAGTACACACATCCTCACGTGTTTCTCCTACCCCCAGATAAAGAATATTTAAAAATTCAATATTTAATAAATTATGGAGCAAGAGGAGTCATTGGTTTCACCACTCATGTAGCTCTGCTGCCATTTTCTAGCTCTGAGGAAGGATTTATCTGGTTGATTCACTTGTATTATCAAATCTCAAATGATCCAGACTTCTGTTCAATAGATTTAAGACTCTTCTACACAGGATTCTCTCACTTTACTGTTTGGTGCGAGTACCATTATTACTAGGGTCACATGACAACTCCCCTGGGTTGGATTCAGTTGAAACTGTTGCCTGTTTCTTCTGTTCAGAGTTCCTTGACCATGTAAGATCTCTGGGTGCAGCTACGTCCACTAAGTTGTTCAATATTACCAAAACAGAGTCTTCTTTATGAAGCTTAGGGTGGCATTCCAATAAAGTAGAAAGTGTTTTTAGACCTTTTAAATTTGTAGTCATCCAGTCATCCTTTAGAAGGATCATTCAAGGTAAAAATGTACTTCTAAATTCAGCATGACTCTGATCTGTTGACTCGTTAACAGGAGAGTTAGGATTACGCCAAGGACTGTGTAAGGGGTTGCCTTATAGCTCAGCAAAGCTAGTATGAAGTCTTTTGATAGTAGAATTCTCTCAGCAACCTGCATTGCTCTCTCCACCAGTTCATTCCCTTGTGGACAGTGAGGGCTTAAAATTAATGTATGTGAAATTGTACCTATCATAAAAGTTTAGAAATCAGCACTGGGAAACTGTGGCTCAATGTGAGTGGCTATTGGTTCTGAAATGCCAGAAAGAGACGAAAGTTAAAAGATATCTTCTTTTGACCTGTTCTCATATGGGTCAAATGAGAAGTAGAATTTCTGCCAAGAAAATTAGTCAAGGGGTACCATGTAGGTATGATCCTTGTTAGGCAGGTCTAGTGCTATTTACTCCACCCATCCAAGACCTAATGGGTAGTGTACTGTGGATATGAGAGTTTTTTAAAGTTGTGTCTATTATTCAAGCATCACATGATTTCACCTTGTATTCTAGGTCCTGCCCTATGATGGACTACCACACTGACATTTGGACTCACTCCCATCAATTTGTGAGACCTTCTTTTTCCAACATGTATCATTTCCAATATGTTATCCTGCAAAGACTGAGTGACTACGATAGAACTGCCACAGGTAATTGGATTTTCAGCTTTGGTGATGTCCCCTCTCTTTGCAACAGTCGTATGTTGGATGTGGGGCTCCTGATAATTAACCAGGCCACCTATCTTGGATACCTTTTGCTGCTGTGTGTTAACACTTGTGGCTATTTCAATTTGTTTGAATTTGTGCGGGAGGTGTAGTAAAGAAATGCCATTCAAAAATTGCACCCACATAATCATCTTCAGCCTCTGGAGAATTTTGGTGCCCAATAGGACTTCTCAAAAAGGTGTCATCCAGCTTGTCATAAATATAAAGGGAAGTGTAAACCCCTTTAAAATCCCTCCTGGCCAGAGGAAAAATCCTCTTACCTGTAAAGGGTTAAGAAGCTAAAGGTAACCTCGCTGGCACCTGACCAAAATGACCAATGAGGAGACAAGATACTTTCAAAAGCTGGGAGGAGGGAGAAAAACAAAGGGTCTGTGTCTGTCTGTGTGATGCTTTTGCCGGGGACAGAACAGGAATGGAGTCTTAGACCTTAGTAAGTAATCTAGCTAGATATGTGTTAGATTATGATTTCTTTAAATGGCTGAGAAAATAGCTGTGCTGAATAGAATGAATATTCCTGTCTGTTTGTCTTTTTTGTAACTTAAGGTTTTGCCTAGAGGGATTCTCTATGTTTTGAATCTTATTACCCTGTAAGGTATTTACCATCCTGATTTTACAGAGGTGATTCTTTTTTTACTTCTATTAAAAGTCTTCTTGTAAGGAAACTGAATGCTTTTTCATTGTTCTAAGATCCAAGGATTTGGGTCTGTGGTCACCTATGCAAATTGGTGAGGATTTTTACCAAACCTTCCCCAGGAAGTGGGGTGCAAGGGTCGGGAGGATTTTGGGGGGGAAAGACGTTTCCACACTACGTTTTCTCAGGAACCCAGATAAAGTTTGGTGGTGGCAGTGGAAGTCCAAGGGCAAAGGGTAAAACAGTTTGTACCTTGGGGAAGTTTTAACCTAAGCTGGTAAAAATAAGCTAAGGAGGTTTTCATGCAGGTCCCCACATCTGTACCCTAGAGTTCAGAGTGGGGAAGGAACCTTGACACAGCTCAAAGAATTTCCCTGGCACATATTTTGCAATAGGTTAATATCTCAAATGAATGAGCATTCCCTGCCATCTAATGGGAACCTTATCTAGAGCTTTACTGTTTGTGAGTGGCATGAGTGGATAGAGGAATCACTAACTTGACATTTTCAAGACCTAGCACATATCCTGTGAACCTCTCACATTTATGTATGCTCAGATATCTGCTATTTTATTTTAGTCTAGCAGCCTCACTTGCCTTCAGACCTTGTTTTTCTTATGTTATGTTCTTTCACTGACTGCCCATAAACTAAAAAGTCACCCACAAAACTTTGCACTCCCTCTAGCCAAACTAGCGAAACTAGCCAAAATCCACTATTTGGATCTAATGGACAGACTATTTATGCAGATTCAGAAAGACCTCATCATCTGACACTATTTAATTGGACAATAGTTTAAAAAAATCAAGAGTCACTTTCTTCTAACAGTGAATAAGGAACTTTATTGGAATAAGGGAAAACAATAATGTCCCTTGTCCCTTAAGCTACTCTGTGATTCTTTCTGTTTCTCCACTGGGCTTCCGCCTAGAATCATCCCTAGCCCCACAGTGCCCCTGGCTTCCTTCTACAGATTTAAAGAAACAGTAAATATATTCTTACACATCTGCTATGCAAAATCTAACAACTGAATAAGGAATTAGAGATCTGATTGCATTCTGAAGCAGTCTCTTTGTTCCTGTATTTATCAGGATATCATCAGACTCCCGGATGTGCATGTAGCACTACAGTTATATGTAGTTCTCTAGTATTTCCACAATACAACTGTACTTCATATTCGGGAATTGCATGTAGACGTGATAATCTCATCTGTATTCAAGAAAGTTAGTACTGTAATTACAGTCCCCGGTAGGGGTGCCTATCCAACTTCCCATATTTAATATTTCCTCAGACAAAAACCCAAATACAGACAGATTCGCATATAGAGTGGGAACGATCTGCTAATCACTTTAAGCTGCATACAGACATTGTGCACCAAATGGTTAGTGATAGTGCTGTGAACAGTTCTGTATTATTCCCAATTACATATGGCCAAATTCTGCCCTAAGGCTTCTCCTGTGCATGCAATAGAGGTCCATTGTTTAGAGTCAATGGGAACATTTCATATGGGTCCAAGTAAAATTTGCCCATTATTTAGCTGTAACTGAAAAAAAATAATCTTGGAAAACTCAGCACAAATTTTGTAGAATGAAATGGAGCATCCCACACCACTCTAATTGTAATAGACATCAGCATGTTAGCTTTACATCCCAAAGCATGGTTACAATTGCAGAGTATTAACACTCTGGCCTTCTGACCTGTCTGGAGTTCGCCTCTTCCCGTTTTCGTTCACATCGAGAAGCAGCTCTGAGGAGTCAACAGGTGAGGTGGTGCTGGCATCCAGAAGCAGCTGTTCATGCTGAGCGAGGTACTGGGCGGGATTCTGCTTGGCCAGCCTTGCACAGTGCAGGAGCTCCCGCTGCAGCAGGGGCAGATTGGCCTGTAAGAGTGTTTCAGAAATTAAGGGAGCAGCTGAACGGCTCTCAGGCAGTTTCACAAAGATGAAATAGCAAAATTAGAAATCAATTAAAAGCCCACTCTGGGATGAGTCTATTTTGTTCATCTTGAATTATATTTATTTTAGTTAGCTGTGTTAAACCACATAGCCTCATTAGAGATTTGAGTCACGGCTGAAATACATGTGTGGGCACACATGAGAGTGGAAGAGTTTATTTGCTGAAGCATAAAACAAAACTGAAAATGCTATAAGAAAATAAAACAATTTTCACGTCCAAATCTTTAAAGGGTGGCAAGAGCACAGCACTAGCTCACTTTATGTCCTTTCTTGTTATTATACAATATTTGTGTTTCTATTCAGCTGTTGTCTTTACATGCATCTCCCCTAAGTAAATTTAATATTCAGATTGCAAAGTACTAACTTTCATTTTTTCTTGACTTAAGGATGAACACCCAGCTCTAACTTGGCACATGTTTATGCATTAGCTACAGTATTTAGTTATGTTATCACATACTACAGAAGTTATCAAATAATACACATTTTTCCCTACACTCTCAAATACACCTACAATCTTAAAACATGTGAACAGATTATTAAAGATTTTAGAGTAATGTAAGTGTGCAAGAGACAAAGTTAGATACATGTTGTTCAACCTCACTTTCTCATGACTTTTAAACAATTAACTACTGCTATAAAAGTTCATTTTTTAAATGGAAAAGTATTTTTAAATCATAGAATAATAGGACTGGAAGGGACCTCGAGAGGTCATATAGTCCAGTCCCCTGCACACAAGGCAGGACTAAGTATTATCTAGACCATCCCTGACAGGTGTTCGTCTAACCTGCTCTTAAAAATCTCCATGATGGAGATTCCACAATCTCCATAGGCAATTTATTCCAGTGCTTAACCACCCTGACAGTTAGGAAGTTTTTCCTAATGTCCAACCTAAACCTCCCTTGCTGCAATTTAAGCCCATTGCCCCTTGTCCTGTGCTCAGCGGTTAAGAAGAACAATTTTTCTCCCTCTTCCTATAACAACCTTTTATGTACTAGAAAACTGTTATCATGTCCCCTCTCAGTCTTCTCTTTTCCAGACTAAACAAACCCAATTTTTTCAATATTCCCTCACAGATCATGTTTTCTAGACTTTTAATAATTTTTGTTGCTCTTCTCTGGATTTTCTCCAATTTGTCCATATCTTTCTTGAAATGTGGTGCCCCAAACTGGATACAATACTCCAGTTGAGGCCTAATCAGCGCAGAGTAGGGCAGAAGAATTACTTCTTGTCTTGCTTACAACACTCCTCCTAATACATCCCAGAATGATGTTCACTTTTTTTGCAACAGTGTTACACTGTTGACTCATATTTATCTTGTGATCCACTATGACCCGCAAATCCCTTTCCACAACACTCCTTCCTAGGCAGTCATTTCCCATTTTGTATGTTTGCAACTGATTGTTCCTTCCTAAGTAGAGTACTTTGCATTTGTCCTTATTGAATATCATCCTATTTACTTCAGATCATTACTCCAGTTTGTCCAGATCATTTTGAAGTATAATCCTATCCTCCAAACCACTTGCAACCTCTCCCAGCTTGGTATCGTCTGCAAACTCAAAATGGCTGAGAAGGATTTGCTCCATCTTTAAAAGAAATTAACCTTTTGAGGTAGACCAAGCATGGAGCACTTCAGCCCAAAACGTTCTGGAAAGTTTCAGACACATGAGAAAGAGGTTATAAGAGAAAATGCTTTGCCACCTTAGTTAAATCAAATGACACCAGGCACCAATTATCAGTTCCTGGTGATCAAAAGATGTACTATGTACCAAACAAATAGATATGGACCATCATCACAATTCTTGCTACAGCCTTTCTGTATTTAAAAAAAAATAACATTCTTCTCAGGGACTAACGGTCCATTTACACAGCAAGAAGAACCAAAAGTGGCAGTAAGTCTCAGAGCTCAGGTCAACTGACTTGGGCATGTAGGCTTGGCCTATGGAGCTAAAAACAGCAGTGTAGATATTCGAGCTCAGGCTGGAGCCTGGGCTCTGAGACCCTCCAACCTGGCAGGCGACTCTGCTATTTTTAGCCTTGCAACGGGAGCCTGAGTCAGTTGACCCAGGCTCTGAGACGTGGTGCTGTGGGTTAATTTTTTGCTGTAGACATTAGAAGCATAATTTGCTATTGGAAAAAAACAGCCAGTGCTACCACTTAGTCTACAGGCCCTCCAGGGAGTTAGAAAGACATTGCTGTAGAACTTTAGGACTCTAAAAGTTCATAGAACCTTTTCAACATTGTATTTTGTGAAAGTGAACAAAGCATTAGCCTATCTATATTCATTATTAATAAGATGCCTACCATCTAGTACAGGGGTCTCCAACACGGTGCCTGCGGGCGCCATGGCACCCACCGGAGCATTTTTGTGCACCCGCAGGACACCCCATTGCCAAAATACCGCCGAGAAGTGTTGCCATTTCTCGGGGGCATTTCAGCGGTGACGGTTCTTCCCGCTGCCGCTTCTCTGCGGCGGCATTTCGGTGGCAGGGTGTTTGGCGCCCGCCACAGTCTTCTGGGAATGGCAATATGCTATTCCCACAAGAATGGTTGGGGACCACTGATCTAGTAGATGTCATTCTAATTTTGCTGGCGGTGGCAACCACCACAACTGGGATGTGGGAGAGAAGGGGCTTGAAGAGCTCCTCATACATGAGCATAGAATTGGTCCAGCTAGCAGCCTGACTTAATGGAGGGATGCAGTGAAACTAACAATGCAAAGAGAATTATACGTATATAAAATTCTGAGAAATTGTAGGGTCAGAATCTGGATTACAATACTGCCGTATAATTATATAGTGCTTTTCATCTTCAGTACTTATGAACTTAAATTAAGCCCCCAAACACCCATCTGCAGTAGGAATGTAGCAACATCCCCATTTCACAGATGAGAAAAGTGAGAACAGATTCGTATGATTTATTCAGGGCCACAGACAGAGAGAATCAATATCAGTACTCATAAATTCCTGGCTCCTAGCTCCCTGCTTAAACCTTACAGGTAGGTGCCAACTTTTTTAACTAGGTTATTCTGTGGGATCAACAAAGCTGCCAGTTAATACAGCAGTGTGCTCAGATACTATGGTAACAGGTAAAACTATGAAGCTATAAGACACAAAAACGAAGTCATGGTCCAATGTGTCTCAATTGCATTAACAAAAAAATCAGAGAGCTTTATGTAAAGAAATAAAAGTACCAAGTGGACTTGTCTAAAAAAATCATTGCTTTGAATTTTTCCATTTACAATTTTGTTTTGTCACTTTTTGCTTTGTTTCCCAAACCTCAGTGAAGTCTCATCTCATCTTAAATGTTCCAAGAAGATACTATGTCTATTTTCAAACCAAATAATCTGTGACCCAGATATGGTA